>NW_020918907.1:0-6429 GCF_003984885.1 Neopelma chrysocephalum | reverse complement strand
TGATGCCTTAAGCCCCTAATCTTTTTTTATTTTTCTAATTTTGTAAGCCCTATAAGTTTTATAAGTAATAGAAGTAGATTTTAGAAACCCTTTCTCCCTCCTCCCCGTAGTATCCCTTAGTTTATACATTCTTTAATCCTTTCACCCCATTCCATACTCCCTATATCAACCCTATTCCCATATTCAGCAGATGATGTTTAGTCTCTTAGTCAAGGCAAACCTGTCTTGTTTGGAGAACGCTTATATCTTGGCCTAAACCGCAGGACAGAGTCAAAGAACTGGGTCACCCTGCTCTTTGTACCCTGAAGAAGAAGAAGAATGATGAAGAGAGGGTCCCAAAAAGCACCCCAGACCCAATTCCAAGAGGCGGGCCAGGGGGTGGACCAGGCCAAAAGTTAGAGGATGGACACACCTGGGATTGGCCAAATATTACTATAAATGTAACATCTCGGGCACAGCCCGGGGCGCGCGCCATGTAACATCTCTATTGCCTTGGCATAATTAAACCCTTTCTTATCTCACCCCAGCTTTCGGCTCCTGAGTTTTTTTTTCGCAGCACCAGCTGAGCTGGCATCAGTTTGGTGGCCCGTATGGGGAAACCTGGACTGGACCTTCTTCAGACTGGAAACTTTCATCGAGCAGGAATTCGTCATCAAGCCGGCTTTTATCTGAGACAATTCCCGCACCGGTCTGAGAAGCCCAGCTCCAAAGAACCCACAGAAGCAAGCCGGAGCATAGAGGTGAGATAAGAAAAGGCAAAATAAGGGAAAAGGTACCTGGCTTAATTAGCAGCTGCGGGAAGTTGGCAGCTGCGGGAAAGTTTGTGTTCCCGGGAGGTGGGGAACACGGGTTCCTGGAAAGTTAAATTTAAGACTTGGGCCCATATAGTCTCAGAGAGTCGCTTTCCAGGAGGCGGACGGGGTAGTCCGCCCACCCGGGTCAGAGCGGAGTTCAGTCTCGGACTGGTTTGGTTAGAAGGGACGCCTTCTGTGTGCTCTGACGCCGTGGGCAAGCCGGTGTAGGCTCTGGGAGTCGGTGTGACTCACAACAATAGCAGAGAGATTACTGTAACAACTTGTAACCCTAAGGTAGCAGGTTCTAATCCTGGTGTGTGTGGTCGTGGTTCATTTGCATTTTATAAATATGGGTTGTGTGGATTCAAAGTTTGAAATCCCTGAAGAATCCCCCTTGGGCTTAGTTTTGAAGCATTGGAAAGTTTTAACCAGCCCAAATACAATCTTAAAAAAGGAAGAACTTTGTAAATTGTCTATAAATGAATGGCCCTTATTTGGACAGACGAGAGGGATAGAGTGGCCAGAATGTGGTCCCTTTGAATTGGATATAGTGTTGAAATTAATTTCACTCCTCAATATAGAACAGAAATGGGAGGAGATTAGATATGCAGAACTATTTTTGTTTCTGCTAACATGCCCTGGATTGAGAGAAAACAGCCCGGAGGGAACTGGAGCTACGGGAATAGCAGCCCCTGGGCAGGTACGGGCCGTTGGAGGACTCCTGGGTGTGGGTCTGGCTGCACCGGGAGGGATTAGACAGATTGAGGCCACCGGAGGAGTTAGCTCGGGGCCGGCGGGAATGAGTCCCGCCGGTGTGACTGCAAGAACAGAAACTGTTAGTTTGGCTGAAGTAGACACTGCGGTGCAGATAAGATCGGCTTTTGTGGAAGCTGCTTCTAGCGTGGCAGAGCAGAGCGAAAGTTATGCTGCGGGGTTAAGCTCAGAGGTAACATCTAGTTTGGTTGAAACAGGAGAAATTCCTAGCCCCAGCAGGGCAAGGGAAACTGGCTCTCTCCCGCCTGTCCCGGCGAGCGGGCAGGGAGCCTGTGGCTTTGCAGCTGCTGCTGGCAGCCTTACCGGAGTAGATAGCGTTACCATAGTAACAACAGAGGTGAGCGCGGGAGGAGCAGATAGTTTTGTTGGTAACGGGACAGGAGCTGTGAAGGCTGAAAAGTCAGCTTTTACTAGAGTTACTTTTGACGTGGTAACACCAGAGAAGGTTGTTACAGATACGGCATCTGTTGTGGAAATAAGAGGGATTGAAATTAACTCTAACAATGGTAATAAAGTGAACGTGTCAGCTCCAGAGGGGGCGACAGCATCGGGTGTAGGTATGTTTGTAAGACCAAGTAGCTCAGCGTCGCAGGTGGATCCTAAAGCAATTGATTTTTTCGGTAATGATAACAGCATGAGAACTGCAGAAACGGAGTTGCATGCCCCGAGTACAAGAGAGACCCTAAAGTTTACTGCTGTAGGGGCAGAAGCAGAAGAAATGAGTTGGATTAAGATGTATGAAGTTAGACAAGAGGCAGACGAATCGCCTACGGATTTTCTAAACAGATTAAAAGATGTCGTCAGAAAATATACTGACATAGATACAGAGTCAGATGTGGGAAAGAAACATCTAGTATACTTGTTTGTGGGACAGTCTACAACTGATATAAAGAGAAAACTGCGAAGGGCAGGTGGCACTGAAAGAGATATGGATGAATTACTAGATATAGCTTGGTCAGTGTATCAAAGTAGAGGACAGAAAGCGAGTACGGTAGGCGGTGAGACAATTGGAGGAACAGCCGTTGCTGCGGCAACGAAACTCCCAGCTCAGAGAGCAGGGGAGGTTTCTGGAACAGCCGTTACCACGGCAACGGAGCTGGCTGGCGCGGCAAAAGGAAAGTTGTTGCCTGTTTCTGATATTGTAAAACAGGGAGCGATCCCGAAATCTAAGACCTTGGCGAGCACAGTGAGGCAGGGACAGACAAAGCTAGTCCCAGTTGTTACGATAACTAACGAGGAGGCTTTAGTCCCTGCTAATGTAATCTGAGCAGGGAAAGCAGACGCGAGTGCTGTGAAAGTTGTGAAACCGTTTGGTGCGGCAGCACGAGAGAGTGCTGGGGCCATTGACTTTGCGGGGGTAACGGGACCCAGCGCTACCCCTACTGTTTTGAGAACTGCCCCGGGTGCGGCAGGCGCAACCAGAGGTAGAGCTGTAGCAAGAGCACCGGGAGCTATGAGAAAGGCGAGGGCAAGGAGACCTCCCCCGCCGGAGCTGGCTGACGTAGGGGGGGTGACCCCTTCCCCCGAAACTACTGATCCCACGGAAACAGCTGCAGTGGGTCCGAGTGTTATAAAAATTTCAAAACCACCTGACAATTTTACAGTTATAATAACGATAAAGACGCCTGCTCCCATAACAAGTGGAGCAGGGCCGAGGGCGAGAGCGGCCAGTGCCCAACCTACCCCGAGATGTAAGAGAGGAAGAGGGAAGTCACACGACTGTCGCAGACGCCGCCACCACTCCGCGAGCGCGAGGGTAGCGTTAGTCACCGACACAGTGAAAGTGAGTCCAGCCACGGGACAGTTAGAATCCGGATTTGACACAAGAGCTGCTGCCTCTCCTGCAGATGGAGCGGGGACTGCAACGAACGCGAGGGCAGATCACTTCCTAACTGTGACCCATACAAACGGAATTACTTATAACACCTTAGCAACTACAAATACGAAACCGGCTAAAGGCACAAAGACCACAGGAAAGCCTAAAGTGGCTTCTATAACTGGAGTCCCAACCCAGCCTAACACGAGACCCTCTGGCTCCACCATTAGAGGCGGAGACAGAGCTGTTACTCCCCCTCCAACTCTCTCAAGCCTGTACAATCCATACCCGCCTGCCAGGCCAAAAGAGGGGGGGGAACAAAGTCACTGTACATTCCCAACGTACGCAAACACTAAAACCCACCAGTGCAATATATGCAATAGGTGATGCTTTAAAAATTGAATTAAAATGTCGTAACTGCAGTTAGAATTACAGAAATAAGCACCACTCTTTAAACTTTTAGATTTTAAACTAGATAAATGTAAAGTATTGATTCTTCATTGATCCTTCTGTATGCCAAAATGGTCTAATTTTTGAATGAGAGTTTATTGAAAAATTAAAAGTTAAGATTAAATTCCACAAAGGGAAGATAAAGTTATAATTTGTGATACTAATTATGTTGAAGTAATTATCTTTTCATACAGGAGAACCATGAAGAAATCCCTACAGAGGCTGAGAGTGCTGTCATCCCAATGGTATGGGCCAGCATCACCCTCAGACTGAAACCAATTATTACCAAAGATACCACAAAATTGGGAATCAATTACCCACAAATAGTGAGTGTTCTTTCTGTGAAAGAAGGGACACTAGAAAATTACCCAAATCCAAAAAGAAAACTGATTTGTCCCCAATCAATAAACAGAACTGAAAAATAGAAACTATCTATTAACCCTTGTGTCTCCTGTTTTCTAGAACAGGCCCATGGCCTGTGAAAATATTCCTACCCTAATTCAGAAAGGGGGGGGGAAAGAAGAACTAGCTATATTAGCCCCTGTGTTGCAGACCTATTTCAGGCTCACAAGCTCTGAATATTCCTGCCCTCCTGTGCCCTGACTGAGTTTCAGGGAACTGTGGCAAAATTTAAAAGAGATCACTATTTTGCTTTGAGTGAGAACTAACAATGTATCAGAAATTGACTATTTACAGGTAGTCTGTTCCAGCAAACAGACCTGAAAAGCAGTACCACCAAAATTCAAACTGAAGGCCATGAGAACACCTTTTTGCAGAAGTAGACAAATGTCTTAACTGCAAATGAAATACACCAGAATGAAGAGTGAGTAAACAGAAGCCAACAAGCCTTCTGACACAATTGAAAATCAATTTACATTAAAGGTGGTACATGTACATATATTGTAATTTGTATTTGTTTTGCTGTTTTAGTATTTCTAGATTATTTTAAGTTTCTCTTGTTGTTAGCTTAATTGCTAAAATTGAAAGCCTATATTGCTTTTGCTTTTACTATATGAATTGCTTTAAAGCTTACAATGTTTATACTTTTACATATCTTATTCCAGCAGCAATTTATAAACATCTGTGTCTCTGAGGCTACTGCAGATTGAAGGAATAATTTCTCTTGTAAAAAGCAGTTTGATGGAAGCCCGTGGAATTTTTATGTGAATTGTAGAATTTGCTTATGTTTTTAAGATGTTTTCATATCTAGTGTCATCTGGGAATATACATGAACCCAAATTACATAGAAGAAGTCCTACACTAAGACCAAGGACAAATAAAAAGTGACTTCAGTGCTGAGACAACAACAGCACTGGTTCTATGGACTCTCCTAATAAGCCTCTAAAAACCTGGCTTGCACCATTGCCTGCAATCTTTGAGACGACCTGGTAACATCAGTTGTTGGAATAATTGGTTAAGTTGCTTAAGTAGTTTGCTGAAATTGCTTTCTGGCTTTATTATTTCATTAGTATTCATATATCTGTGAATGCACCTATTTTAACAGGTGTGGAAGCTTTTATCCATGGAGGCAAGAGGTCCCTGTATGACCACTCCATGAGGTAAAGATGATTAGCTGCAGTCTGGGACAGGTTGGAACAGGACAGCCTGCCCCCAGTAAGGCCTAAATTTTATCCAGAGAGTATAAACTCTCTGTGGTGAGCAACTGGCACTGCCAGGGTGCTGTTTGCATCCAGACGCAGCCTGCCTCAGGTAAGCTCTTGACTGGCCTATTAGATCTGTGACTGGCAGTTAATCGCTTTATGTGATAAAAGCACAAGCTCCTCTCTCAGAAGATTGAAATACAGGAATTCCAAGATCTAAAATTCCTGTGAAATTGTCATCAGACAGAGAGTCACACTCCATCGACTCCCTAGTCACCTAAGGAGGTTTATTTGTGAAATTGTTTATGTTTTAAGATCTGCTTTGCAGGAACTGTAGAAGTTCATTGAGTCATCTAAGCCTGAGAGACTGGACACACTCCTGCTCATCTGCTCCAGCCCAAGGACTGAGTTTATGTTAAACAATGAGACTGAAACTCCTGCAAACCACACGAAAAGAACTGTTTTCAAGTCCAGCAGACCATCTCCATCGTGATCAAGAGTTACCATCAAGATCCTGAATTTCACCCAGGAAGAAGAGAACCTCTGTTCCTGAGACGAGTAGAGCAACAAAGACTGTTATTTCTAAGGACTGTTAAGATAGTGTTTAAGTTTTCCTCATTTGTTTGTATTTGTTAGCACTGCCAGTAACTATGAATTGAGTCTAAAACCTAAATTTACATTTGGCTTTAGCAAAATATACCAAACATCCTTTATAAAGGTAAGTGCTAAATTTGCACTATAAATTCAAATTATATATTGGCTTAAAATGTTTCACTAAGTTTGCCTTCAAAAACTTACTTCATAGTTACCAAGCTAAATTTAGTTAGAGCAGCCATTCATGTTAGCATTAAGTTTACATAATAGCTCACTACATATACAGATGTTATAGCTGTTATAGATGTAAATAGAGATTGGACAAAACTTTTGGGTTTTGTCCAGTCTCTAACGGGGGACTGATGCCTTAAGCCCCTAATCTTTTTTTATTTTTCTAATT
>NW_020918906.1:0-9185 GCF_003984885.1 Neopelma chrysocephalum | reverse complement strand
ACAAATCCCCTTTTTAGTTTTGAACAATTTAAATTGCATTTCTGTAACATTTCTTATTATACCCATAATATTTCAATAAACACATCTACATACAATTATATCACTATGATTAACAAACTTAACAACCTATTAACTTCAAGGCTTGTGCTCTTAAATTTTACTTAAAAGTGCTTCTCTAAATATAGGGTTTATTCTTAAAAAATTTTATTCAACCTAAAACACTTCTGGAAATGGAACTCTATTCAATTGTGGGTTATGTGTCTTCTGTTTATTCAAAGGTGTCTGTGTATCTGTTCATCCAAAGGTGTTTATGTATTTGTGTTCATATGTTCACACACATGCATGCATACACTTTCATTCACATACACATGGTGGCCACCATCATACACACTGTCACACTGACATACTTTTGAGTTCCATGTCACTGCATTCTACAAACCAAGAAATTATAATAATTTTCTAATACCTTATAATTATAATAATTTTCTAATACCTTATAATGTTAGAGTTTCTTAACCAAACAGATAAAACTAACCAGATAGACAAACTTTCTAACTGTGTTCTAATAATATTAAAACAACTGTTAGCTACAACAGCTTCTTTCCAAGGCCTCATCCATCATGCAGATAGCTAGAGAACACTTGTGTGCAAAAAACTTAACACATGAAAACACTTTTGCAAGTCAACTATGGGGCCGACACCCTTCTCTTTCCCCACTTCTGCTTTTGCGAAAGTGTTTTTAAAATCCTTAACTTAGCAATCTCTTTACCAAATACCTTTGTGATAATAACAAAATTCTATAACATATCCATTTTGTAACACAGTATGTATAGACTATCCATATCTTCTAACAATTCTGATAAAATTATAGGTTAACATGTCTAAAAATTTCATCTGTATATTGTCATCTAGGCCAGGATGGATATTAATTGCATAATGCAACTGATCAATAAATGTCCAAATGGTTCCGTTGATCTCTATCATACTGTAGTAAAAAACGAAGTTGTCTTATCATCACATATTGCTTGTATTGCTTTTCTGATCACAACCTACAGTTGTGCTACAAAAGCTGTTGCAGCTGAAAAGTACAAATTGTTAATAAGCATAAAGTAATATATATAGGTGAAAAGAAAAGAATTCCTACAGATCATTTAGGCTTTCAGTCAAATGTGATCTGTAAAAGAAAAGCAATATACCAATATTTACTTTGAGATGCATAATAAAGCTCCAAGATTTTAACTGATTTTAACAACAAAACAATAGGTTTTGTCAAAGCTGAGGAATCATCTATGGAAAGAATGAAACCACAAGATTGAAGAAATAAATCCCATTCAAGATGTGATACATAGCATGAAGGCCAAGATGACATAAGTATTTTTATATTCCCACTTGGGCAGAATATGGGATGTTTTTGAAATGTTCATTTTACTCTCACAACTGCTATAAGGGGAGAGGACTCTACAGAGCACCTCATAATCTGTACTCACTAATGATGGTCTATATTAATTAAAGCACAGTTTTCAGTAGTGGGCAAAAGAACTTACCCAGGCAATGCAATGTTTTTGAGGTGTTTGCAATAATTATACTACATAGATTGGATTTCATCCTGAACTCCCTTTCAGGTTAAGCCAAAAGCTTCGAAATTTATCATATGTTAGTGAGAGAAATTATATAGAGAGAAATAGTTTCTCTACAGATGAAGTGATTAAAGATTGCAAACAGTGAGAATTTTTCTCAGCATTTATCAATTCTGCATATGCAGATTGCAAGTAGATACTAACACCTGGCAAAGAAGGTAGTCTTATGTTAGGGCACTGCAGAAATACTGGAAGTGTGATAATCCAAGCTGCATTAAATGCTTCAGTAGCATTGCTTCAGTGGCAAAACTATTGCCTAGAGCAGCTTATAGAAAGACCAATGTGTACTATACACAGTTCTAAAAAAGGAAGGTGGTATTGCACTGACATAGTTAAATTGAAGCAATTTTGTACATAAGAATGATGCACTGATTTAAAATTGTTACTTATTAATTTATGCTTGCTTCACTACAGTGCCATATTTATGGGCAAAGTAGGCTTCAGTCTCAAGTAGATGTTTGAACTATCAGTCTCATAGGATTAGCAATTTTAAATTAAAGAAGAAGTTGCAAGAAAAGGTAATTTCATGCTTCGAAAAGAACTTTCATTCATGTCAAAGGCCTGGAATTTAGAACCATCAGTTCAGAATCTTATCCAAATGGTGATGTCAGCAATGCATTTTAAAGTGGCTTTCAATTAGGTTAAATAAAGAAAATAGAAGCTGATGAAGAAAGCTCAGTAAGAAGTTTTACTTTTAGATAAGGCTTGCTTGAAATGCATAATCAGTTCTGTTAACTGTAGGATATGGTACACATGACCGAGTTTATAGGTGTTCAGTGAGAGTTTCGTGCTGCGTAGGATGTTACTGTTAATAGTCAGCACAAAGATAATGTTATAAAAAAGTGGGTCTATATCTTTTACTCCTTCTCATTGAAAAAGTACATATATTGCATAAGTCATACCCAGTAACATTTGCTCTGGGCTGCAAGAGCATTTGCTTGCGTTGTAAAATATTCTATCTGCCTAAATTTAAAAAAAAATCCTTTTTCAGATTTCTTAGCTCAAATGAGCATACAGATAAGGTAAGCGTTCAGGGAACATTGTTGTATGTCTAAACCCTCTCAATTAACAGTGCTGTAAATTAAGTCTCATGCAAGCCTTAACAAGGTCTTAAGAAAGCTAAATTGTATGCGTGTGGAAATTTATAGCAAAAGGAGAAGAAATAAAAAGTAGGTTAATCTAAGTGCTTCCTGTAAAGGACAAAAGTATCTTATTCCCTCAGACCTCTTTTTCACTCAATCACAATGAGGTGTATAGACTGAAACTTGATCAGACAGAAGAAGGGTTAAGACAGCACTGATTACATGTTTATGCAGATTTCTTTGTTCATCTTAGCTGAAATGAATTCTGATATCTTTTTGACATGAATAAGGTAGAGTTTAAAAGAAAGCACAAGGAAACTATGACCAGAAGAGTTTTTTCCCTACTCATTCTCATTAACACATGCCATTTGAAGAAAAAAAATATATACACAACAAATAGAAATGTCTCTAGATGTCAAAGATCTGGGAAGTGTATATGGTAAAGCATCACATCAAAAGACCTAGAATACTGCAGTGCAAAGGAAAACATAGACTCTCACAAACTTTAGTGTGTCCAGTCTATACGAAATAAATTCGGAGATAAAGCTTAAAGAGCTAAGAGAAAAAAAAAGGTCCTTATTATTGGAGATAAAACTTATTCTTAAAATACTGTAACACAAATGTAGTATAGCTCAATCTTAACTTATACTGAATAATTGTAGATATAGCTTCTGTTAGCATCTTCTAATCTAAGACTTAATAGTTTCTATGTTCTCCTGCATCTGTTATAACTAAAAATGCATTAGGAGTTAACAACCAAATCATCCCTCCATCATAGCATTTCACAGAGTTCCTTTTTATCTGTGGTCTGGACCTTCCCCACTCGAGCTAGCCCCTAAACCCCCAAACTTTCACAGATTCCCTCAGCACGGTCCGACTCCCTCCCCCCTCCCTAAATGGACTGTGTGGAGGTGGTGGAGACTACAGGAAAAAAGGGCTTGGGGAAACCTGTCCCTGCATGGGGATATAGGGAGCTGGCAATGGCAGAGGAGGTGCAGAGAGTTCTGGTTGTTGTAACTTTTTGTCTGCCACAGATACTTGCAAAACTTTTCTCACAGCTGCATTTGGGTCTCAGAGCCCCTCTGTCTGATCTCGGAGTCTGGATGTAGAACTCGATGACACGGGGAGCAGACAGCAGCAGCGGCGTGATGGTGTGGGCTTGTTCGCAGCTTCTTCCCCCCTTCCCGTTTGGTCAGAAGTCCTCTTGCCGGGTTCGGCGGGGAGAGGGGGCGATGGTGGCTCTCCGCAGCTGGGGGTCTGGGCCACGCGGCAGGAATCGCTTTTGCGAACGAGCAAGCGGCGGCGGGCACGGTCGGGCAGGCACAGCAGCACCGGCAGGGCAGACGGGACAGACAGCGCACGGAGGCAGCGCACGGCGGCGGGGGGGGGGGGGGCCGTGGCAGCGGCGGGCGGAAACAGCGCGGCTTCTGGCTAAGGCAGCTTGGGGCGAGCCCCGGGTCGGCAGCGCCGGCACAGGAGAGGTGGGGGGGCAGGCTCCATGCGGCAGTACAGCGGGACCGGGTGCGGCTCCAGGCGGCAACACGGCAGCAGCTTTAGAAGCGGCGGCGGGAAAAACGGCAGCGGGGGGGGTGGTGGAGGGCTCGCCGCGGGGGGAGGCACAGCTGGCAGTGGCTTCCCTGGCGTCCTGCATAGAGCTAGAATTGTTGAAGGACGAACTGCTGCTGGGGCCACTGGCTGACAATCGGGCAGAAGCCTGCTCTTTGAAATTCGTCGGTAGCACGATTGTTGAGATAATGAATAAAAGCTGAAAAACTGACTTGCTCTCTTTGCTTTCAGTTTCGCTGCTCGCTTATGCAGCATAGGCTAAAACTGTAACTTGACTCGCAGTCCTTATAAATTTTTTTCTTTTTTTTTTCTTTTTTTTTTTTTTTTTTTTTTTTTTTTTTTTTTTTGTCCTTATAAATTTCTCTGTTTCAATTAGCAGCCACAACGTAAGGTAGCTAGCTGATTCCTTGGATTCTTTTATCTCTTCCCTTAACTGTTCCTTTATAGCGTCCCGTATGGACACCTCAAAGGCGGCTCGAGCAGTAGGGACCAGCCTCTTCACTCTTGCCCATTCCAACAACCCTCTGAGGGCTTTTTCATCATAAATAGGCTCTCTTAGAGAGATCAAAAATTGGAGAAGCTTTTCCACCGCCCTATCCCCTGTGGGTAGCGTGGACCCCATGCTCTCTCCCACGGTCGACTCACCTAGCCAGGGTGAGGTTCCTCTGTACCATGCACATGGCTTTTTTCATAGCGCCGGGGACAGCACCACCTCTAACGACCGCTTCCCTCGCCTCCTTCCATTCGCCTTACGTCCCGTAGAACTCGACGAAGTAGGAGTCCCTGTTCCTTCGGGCACCAGGTATTGATGGAGGGGTATAAACATAAGGCATACAGGCCAATGTGGTCAGCCATATGTTCCATTTATTATTTAATTAAGTCAACTTTTATACAGTTTAGTTTGTTTGGGGCACATGCTTACAACAAGGTGATTGGATAGCTCAGCCTGTGCACGCGTCTCATGTCTCCAGTTCATTGGACCTGATGTTCTGTCCACGCGATCTGAAGTCATAGTTGGAATGTAGAGGCCTTCCTAATTAGGAACTTTCTGAAATCTGCAGGTGCACCCTTATCTATACTTTCTCAAGGCTTTCTTGCTCTAAACATACTATGTTCTCAAACCTTATAATTAGACACACAGCTAACAAGTATAAACATTGCATATTTTCACACAGTCTATAAGCATAAACATTACAGCTTACAGCTTCTAGTCATGTCAAGCAAGGCCTACAGAAATGCAATGGAAATTGTTCACAATTTGAACCCTGCAACAACCCATGCTGGAGCAACCCGTTCCTGAGGGATTGAGCCCATGCAAGGGACCCACACTGGAGCGATTCCTTAAGGACTGATCCTGTGGAAGGACTCCTGCAGCAGAAGTTCCCGGGGAACTGTCTCCCACAGGAGGAAGCCCACGCTGGAGCAGGGAAAGGACTCTTGACCCTGAGCAGGGGCAGAAACAGCGTGCAATGAAGTGCCCATGAAAGCCATTTCCCTTTCCCAAGGTTATTTAGCCCTATTTTATTTATTATTTATTTCTTGTGCCTTTTGAACCCCAGATACAACAGACTAGCACAATCAAACTTGTTTTCTGCTGCAAACAGGTTAAAAGCTTCGTTTGTTTGGGATTAAAAAAATAGTTTTTTGTGGTGTATTGAGGCACAGACTCAGAGGGGTGAAGCTGAGACAAGTTTATTGGAGTCGCAGCCCTCCTTTTCCTACCCAACACCAACAGACAATCAAACCTTATAAGGTAAAAACTGTGACCGCAGCATCTGATTGGCTGCAGCTGTCACGGCAGCTGAAACAGCAGTTGGAATGGCAGTTTTAGGAGTTGCAGCTCACCCCTGTAATGAGCCTCTCCATTCTCTGCAAAGGACCTTTTTTTCTGTCTTATTTCTCATAAATCCCCCTTTATTTTTATTTTCTAAGAACACTTGTTTAGTTGTAAACACTGTAAACATTATGAACCCTTCAATATATGTAGTATAGAAATGTAAAACATACATGTAAACCTGTCCTAACTGCAACTTACATTTAACTTATTATTTAACTCTCCTTTCTTAAAGCAATCCCCAAAAAGATTAAAGCCTTGTATCAGGCAAATAAAGGGTCCCAAATGTCCGTTATTCCACCAAAGGATTTTGTGTTGTGCCTCAGCATTTAAGGGATTTGTCCTCTGTCATTTTTCAGCCAGCGCTCCAACCAGGCAGGTCTAGAATATGGAGCAGGAGAAAAGCTGCAGTTTTTACATGGATGGTTGTGGCAATGCTGGTTTAACCCATCTTGCAGGGACCCATCTTGGACCTGAGCCTGTGGAGACACAAGCACACCCTCTTCCCCACATTATGAGGGGAAACGGTCCTTCCCATTGGCCCGTTTGTAAGTTTTTAACTATTACTTGGGCTTTTCCCTGAGGTTTCACATCACTTGTGCTGAAGTGGCAGTGGATAGGAGGACCTTCTTCTGTCCAACAGTTTAAAAAATTTAATACATAACAGGTTTTAGCTACACGTTCCTGTGGGGTTAATCCCATATTTCTCCTATTTTGTTTTTGCAACATAGCCTTAAGGGTGCTATGTGCACGTTCTGGGATTGCTTGGCCTGTGGGAGAGTGTGGGATACCCATGTTATGTTGAATGCCCCATTGTTGAAAGAAAGATTGTGTTTTATGTGATGTGTAACTTGGGCCATTATCTGTTTGGATGGTTTTCAGAATTCCTAAGGTGGAAAATGCCAGAATGAAATGATGGCAAACATCTTTTGCCTTTTCTCCAATGTGTACAGAGGCATAAATGCACGCTGAAAAGGTGTCTATGGAAACGTGGACAAATTTCTATTTGCCGAATTCTGGTATGTGTGTAATATCTGATTGCCATATTTCTAAGGAGTAGAGACCTGGAGGATTGGTGCCAATAGAAGGTGCAGGGGAAATCTGTTGACAATCAGGGCAGGATTGAATGATTTGTTTTGCCTGT
Source organism: Neopelma chrysocephalum (assembly GCF_003984885.1). Lineage (NCBI taxonomy): Eukaryota > Metazoa > Chordata > Aves > Passeriformes > Pipridae > Neopelma > Neopelma chrysocephalum. The sequence goes on along the minus strand of NW_020918906.1, from coordinate 1,922 downwards.
TCTTGTTTGAAGCGGAACGTGCGCTGCAAAGCTTTTGCGTTTTGATGATAAAAATCATGGGAGATGCGAGCTTGTGCGAATTGGTCTGGCAGTACTGTGTGGCCTGCAGGTTTGTCTGCTTCTGCATTCCCTGCACTGACTGCTCCTGGTAAGGTTGTGTGTGATCTTGTGTGCTGTATGAAATATGGCTGTTCCCTGTGATCTAAGAGCCATTTAAGGTTCCAGAGGAGAGTGAACAAAATTGGATTAGAGACTTCCTTTAAATTGGAATGTTCTAATCTGGAGACTAGGCCTGCCACATAGGCAGAATCTGTTATGATGTTTATAGGGTCGGGCCATAGTTGAAACACTCGCACTACTGCAGCTCCCTGTGTGAGGCCGGAGCGAGCCCCGGGCTGGATTTCAAAGGGAGTTGGGGGGTGAGGGCAATGGCTGAGGGCTGAGGGGCGATGGCTGAGGGCGAGGGCACTGAGGGTGAGGGTCGAGAGCGAGGGCACTGTGGGTGAGGGCTGAGGGAGATGGCTGAGGGGCAATGCCTGAGGGCAATGGCTGAGTGCTGAGGGGCGATGTGTGAGGGCGAGGGCACGGACGGCAGTGGTTGAGGGTCAGGGCCCCTCGCCTCTCTGGCGCCACACACAGAGAGTCTGGTGACAGGGTTCGGTTGCAGGGATTCAGGGAGCCACCTGGGAGAGGTCCCAGGTTGGACTCGATGATCTTGGAGTTCTTTTGCAACCTTCCTGATTCTGGGATTCTTTTTCCGGTTGGAGCTGCACCACGTTGGCTTTCCCAGGGCAGCTTCCTTTAGGACAGCCTTGCTGAGAGCTTTCCAGCTGATGACACAGGGATCTGTGAGGAACAGCCCAGAGCCAGCTGCTGCCTTAGGTGGGGGTGGCTGAGGGGAAGCCCTACTGTCTGGCCCAAGGCTGTTGCTGGCAGGCAGTGCTGGTGAGGAACACACTGCAGCCTGGCCCCAGGGAGTGACCTCTGGGAGATGAGACTTTTTGGGAGAAATTGTTCCCTGGGAGGGAGGTGAGGCCCTGGCCCAGGTTGCCCAGAGAAGCTGTGGCTCCCTGTGGCAGTTTGAGCCACATTAGAAATCCAGAATTCAATTTCCAGCCTTCCCCCACCCCTTTCCACAATTTATCCCAACACCGAAGAGAAAACTTTCAGGCCAGAGCCTTCTATAGGGGAAGGAGGAAGCATATATACATTTTATTTACACAAATAAATACTATATAAGTAAAAGCAACTATATATATATATATATATATATATATTACACTTCTCTCAGTCCCTTCGAAGCTTCTCCTTCAATTAGTCCGGGAAAAGCCTTTTTCGGGTGATAGGTAACCAGTCTCTCTCGTGGGAGTGTTTGGAGAACTGGACTGCTCCCCCCAACTGGAACTCTCCCCCGCACCAACCTTTAGCTGTTTGCTGCAGTCTTTTCTCCTCACAAAGTCTAAGAAGATAGCTTTGAGTCCTTTCTCTTTGGTTCCGTGCCATCTCTGCTGTGTGATTCTCTCTCTCTCTCTCATACCTCGGTTCCGTGCTGCTGTAGTTCAGGCAGCTTATCACACGTACGCCTCTTGAAATCATTCCTCCTCCAAGTTTTCGGCTGTCCTCCGTTTAAATCACTGCAAGGACATCCTCCGGGCCTTTCTCTGGTCCATCTCCAATTTTGCCTGGGTTTTTCTCCCTGGCACGGAGCTGCATTTAGCCCATCCACTTGGCTCTGCTTCAATGCTGAGCCTTGCACCACTCCCACTAAACAGTGAGAGGAAAAAACAGCCCCTTTCTGAAGCCTGGCTGCAAAAGGGGGGGAAGAAGAGGACCTGGCCGCAAGGCCTGCCTCCCTCTCTCCCGCTTACCAGTTGTTTTGTGAGTCACGTCCCTCACAAACACTCACTCCAATGCTGCCTCCA
>NW_020918905.1:0-1605 GCF_003984885.1 Neopelma chrysocephalum | reverse complement strand
GTCTCCATTCAGGAGGAAGCATGGAAAATCCAAAGCTGTTCTTCTTCCAGGGCAATGGCACAGGGAGTGTCAGAAATCAGCACCCTGGGCCTCACAGGCAGCAGCAGTGGTGCTTTTCCAGCCTCCTCAGGGTTGCTCTGCTGTTGCCATCAGAGCCTGCCCAGCCAGAGGTGCCCCTGGGCACCAGAGTGCCCTGTGCTGGGAGGGCTCTGCAGGGCACAGCTGAGCACCCAGGGCTGGGATGGGCTCTGGACGCACTGCCAGGGCCCAGCCCTGGGCACAGGGAAGCAGCTGCTGGCAGGGACAGCTCCAGGCAGCAGAGCCTGAGCACTCCTCTGCATCGCCCTCTGCTCAGCTGCACAGGGAAAGAGGGAAATAGAGTTGGGAGGAATTGATTTTGCAAGTGGAGTCTTCGCAAAAACCCACTTTTTTTCCAGGCATCTTTGAAGTGGATCATCCACCAACAGAGAGGTGCAAATAGCACAGGGAAGCTGTGTGCTGACCAGCAGGTCACTTGTGGGCAGAGCAGCTCTCCTGAGTCTGCACTGGGGCACAGGGAGCCCTTTGGGACCTCAGAGCTGTGCAGGGTTCAGGCTGAGAGCAATGGGGAGGGTGAGAATTCCTGCCCGGTCAAGGAAAGTGCTCTCACTGAGCAGCACAGAGCTGAGTGGAACAGAGTTCCCCAAAGAAATCAAAAGAATTTGGAGGAGATTGTAAAGCAGCAGAGGATTGAGTCAAGGCAGCCCTGCCCTGACTGTGCTGCCTCTCCTGTCCCCTCCCCATTGCGGGACGCGCAGAGGCCGCCCGGCTCCCCCCAGCCAAGGCCTGCCGGGCCCCGCCAGCAGCGGCTGCTGGCCCAGGGCTGGGCAGATGCCGGGGCTGCAGCGCTGCGGCGCAGAGGGAGCCTCCCGGGCCCGGGCCCTGCCCGTGTCCCTCCGGGCTCGGCACTGCCGGCTCCTTGTCGTGCCGCTGGGGCTCCAGCCCCGCCGGCCGCCGCAGCCCCGGCAGCTCCTGCCCCGCCGGCGCTGGCCGCGGGCTGCGCTGCTGCTGCCCGGGCTGCCCGGCTGCCAGGGACCCCCAGCACAGGCCCTGTGCCCCCGGGGCCGGGCTGCCGTGGCTCCCGGGGCTCCTGCAGCTCCGGGGGCACAGGGGCCAGCACGGCCCGGCCCCAGCCAGGGACCAGGCCCGGCCCGGCTGCCCTGAGGCTGCCGCTGCTGCAGCTGAGGGCGGCGGCAGGAGGAGGCCTGGGCTGGAGGCGGCTGCCTCGGCACAGTGCTGGGGAGGGTGGGGGCAAGGGGCAGGTCCACAAAGCCCCTGGACAGACTGGAGCCCCTGGAGCTTGAGGAGTTTGAAATAGTGGATAGTGTTAGGCCTTTTCCCAGGAGAACAGTAAGGCTGATTAAACGTTCCCATGGACACAGCCTTGAGTTTTAAAGAGTTAGCTAGAAAAGGATAACAGTACAAGGACGAAGCTGTTTGACTGTGTGCAGGTGTTACATTCCTAAGTGTTTTTGGAAAAATATATTTACATTATGTGTGTGGGAAAGCAGAAGCCAGCGAGCTCAATAAAGCCTGCCTGCTGCTCGGAAGCAGCTCACACCCCTT
>NW_020918904.1:2516-2967 GCF_003984885.1 Neopelma chrysocephalum | reverse complement strand
TTCCCTTTCCCTTTCCCTTTCCCTTTCCCTTTCCCTTTCCCTTTCCCTTTCCCTTTCCCTTTCCCAACCTTCCCAAACCTTCCCTTCCCACTCTCAATGCCTGGGATCATCCAGGCTGCTCCAGCCCCACGCCGTGACATTCCCAAGCCCCTCCTTGCCCCGTTCCCATGGGATTCTCCTCCCCCCTCTCCCGCAGCTGGAGCAGATGACGGCAGAATCCCAGAGCTCCCTGAGCTCCCTGCGGTCGCAGCTGGAGGAATTCAGGGAGAAATCCCGGCGGGAGCTCACGGATTCCCAAAAGCAGGCCAAGGACCGCGGGGCCGAGGTGGAGAAGATGCAGCTCAGCCTCGGGAGGCTCCAGGACGAGGTTTGGGGCCGCCCCTTCCCGGCATCCATGGGGACATATCCCACCTGGAAACGCCCCTTCCCTGGGGACACATCCATGCCCTTC
>NW_020918904.1:0-2506 GCF_003984885.1 Neopelma chrysocephalum | reverse complement strand
CCCTGGGGACACATCCCACCTGGAAAACACCCCTTCCCTAGGGACACATCCCACCTGGAAATGCCCTTCCCTGGGGACACATCCCAGATGGAAACGCCCCTTCCCTGGGGACACATCCCATCTGGAAATGCCCCTTCCCTAGGGGACACTTCCCACCTGGGAAACGTCCCTTCCCTAGGGACACATCCCACCTGGAAACGCCCCTTCCCTAAGGACACATCCCACCTGGAAACGCCCCTTCCCTGGGGACACATCCATGCCCTTCCCTAGGGACACATCCCACCTGGAAAACACCCCTTCCCTAGGGACACTTCCCACCTGGAAACTCCCCTTCCCTAGGGACACTTCCCACCTGGAAAATGCTCCATCCCTGGGGACACTTCCCACCTGGAAACGCCCCTTCCCTGGAGCACATCCCACCTGAAAACGCCCCTTCCCTGGAGACGCATCCCACCTGGAAACGCCCCTTTTCCCGCAGGTGTCCCGGCTGAAGCAGGCTCTCCAGGAGAGCCAGGCCGAGCGGGATAACGTCCTGCTGGATAAGGAGGTTCTGCTCCAGCGCCTGCACAACCTGGAGCAGGAGATGGACACCCGGAAGCGCTCCCAGGACGAGCGATCCCGGCACGCCAAGGCGCTGGAGGTGGGAGTGCATTCCCAAAAATCCCACAAATCCCTCCCTCCCTCTCCCCGGCCCTGCAGTGCCCGGCGCCGACAGCGAGGGGCAGAGCTGGCCCGGGATGTCATTCCCGGTGCCTGGAAGCGCCGGGATGGGATCGTATTCCCGATTTTATGGGTTGCCGGTGTGGCCCTTCCCAGTTTTTCCTGGCTTTTCCCAGCTTTTCCCGGCTTTTCCCGGGGCTTGGTGGGGAATTCTCCCCTCCCTGGAGTGATGGGTGCTGCCGTGCCTCATATCCCAGCATTCCCCCCTCTCCTGAATCCCGGGATGCGTCGGAGCTTCCCGGCTTTGTGTTTTTGGAGCTTCCCGGGTTTGCGTTTTTTCGGAGCGGGTCCGTTTCCTCTGGAATTCCTGCACTTTTCCCGCTTCCCATCATTCATCCCCCCCCCCCCCCCCCCACAGCTGGAACTGACCTTTCTCATCCCGAATCTTTTTTCAGGAGAAGTCCAAGCGGCTGGAAGTGGAGCTGGATGAGGAGAGGAGCACAGTGGAGCTGCTGACGGAGCGGGTCAACCGGAGCAGGGACCAGGTGGGATAAAACTCGGGATAACTCGGGAATCCTGGGATTAACACCACATTAACGACTCCTTAACGAGCAGCTAAATACTCTAAATACAGTGGGAATTGTGGTGTTGGAAAAGTTTGGGCGTGAACGGGAATTTCGTGAGTTTAGAGAAGAAAGAAAAAAAATCCCAAAGAAATTCCCAGGAATTTCCGGGGCGAGATTTGGGGTTGGGGTGGGAATTGGGGGCTCAAATCCGCTTAAATCCCCTTAAATCCTGGACTCTTCCCTCTGTCTGACCCCACCTGCTCATTCCCTCAAAGCTGGAGCTGCTGGAGCCTCCTGGGATTCCCCAGGATCCCGGGATTGGCAGCTCTTCCCATGGCCTGTCCCCTGTATCCCACAGGGATCCAGCCTGGGGCTTGGAAAGGGAATTCCCTCCCCTCAGGGGGTAAAATGGGTGGGTTTCCCATTTTTCCATTTGGGAAACATCCCGGGGGATGCTTTTCCCCCAAACCCTTGGATGTGCCTGAGGCAGTTCTGGTTTGTTCCATCCATGGATCAAACCCATTCCCGCCCCCGAATTCCCAGTTCCCTAAATCCCAGTTTCTCTGGTGGGAAACTCCAGCCCTGGAGCTCTGGGCTGCTCGTGGAATTTGGTTTGGGAAGGACCCAAAAAATCCTCTGGATGGAGGTTTTTTGGTGTCCCGTGGGATTGGGACACCCGAGCCCCGCCCGGCGCCGCCGCTTTCCCGGCGGGAATTCCAGCGGGAATTCCGGCGGGAATTCCGGCGGCTCCCGTCGTCCCACCCGGCAAAGGACGTGGAAAAATCCGACCCCGGGGCCGTGTCCTCGTTCCCAGATCGACCAACTGCGGGCAGAGCTGCTCCAGGAACGCTCCAGCCGCCAGGACCTGGAATGTGACAAGGTGTCGCTGGAGCGGCAGGTAGGGATGAGCCCCGGCAGGGATGGATCCAACTGGATCCAGCAGCAAATCCCTGGATCCCGGGGGCAGCTGGATGGACCCTTTTCCCAGTGAGGGACTCAGGGAAAAGCCTCTTGGAGAGAGGTTGTATTCCCAGGGAGCTCTTCCTGCTGTCAGATCGTTCCTCCTCCGTGCTCCGGATCCATCCCGTCATTCCCATTCCCCATCCCTGGGGACTCCCAGAGTGCCTTTCCCTACGGAATTCCCCCTTTTCCTCATGATTCCCACCATCCCATCATTCCCATTCCTTATCCCTGGAGCTGCCTGTCACTTCCCAGAGTGCCTTTCCCCATGGAATTCCCCCTTTTCCCTCGTGATTCCCACCATCCCATCATTCCCATTC
>NW_020918903.1:0-352 GCF_003984885.1 Neopelma chrysocephalum | reverse complement strand
GCTGCAGAGCTCTGGGCACTCCCCCCACAGCCCCAGCCCCTCTGAAGGGCACAGCAGCTCCTGGGGCACAGAGAGGAGTCTCAGCATCCCCATCAGCTCAGGGGCTGCACACTCAGCATGGCAGGAGGAAATGGGGCTCAGGGAAACTACAGGAGCCCTGGTGTCACCTCCAGGAGATGCCCAGCACAGCCTGACTGTGCCCCTCAGTGCCAGCCCCTCTGCCCAGCCCAGCACAGAGTCCTGGCCCAGGGACAGAGCAGCCTGTCCCCAGGGGGGGCGGCAGAAAGAGGTTTCTCTGTGTCAGGGATTCCTCTCTGCAGGCCCAGAAATGCTCCCTTGCTCTTCTGCAGGG
>NW_020918902.1:364-1115 GCF_003984885.1 Neopelma chrysocephalum | reverse complement strand
CGCCTGTCTGCAAATGCCAGGAGGAGGAACTGGGCCATGGAGCTGCTGTTGGACATTTGCTGTTCCTTAGCACAGGGTCTGTTCAGGAAAGGAAAGCAGAGGGAACAATTAAGACAGCCCCCTCTCAGCAAAGCCAGTGCAGTTTTCAGGGAAATCCCCTCCCAGTCAAGGCATTTCTTTTCTCTGGTTTGTGCTCTCTGAGGGTGCTGTGAGGAGCAGGAGCTCTGGCCATGTGCTGCCAAGGACTCAACTTTGCTCTGCTGCAGTGCAGACATGGAGCTGGTTTGGGACAACTCTCATGATCACAGGGGATGTCACATGGAACCCAGCTTTGATGGAAAAGTTCCATTCCTGTGCTGTTGGGTTGGAACAATTTTGGTTGCAGAAGAGAGGCACAGTGTATCTTCAAAATAATTTTGACTGGTTTTTTTGGTTACAATCGTACCACCTGGGGAGTGTTTTTTTAGGGGCAAATTTTTCTGATTACAAACCTGAAGAGTGTTGAGCCAGGACAGGCAGAAGGGCTGAGCTCTCCCTTGCTTGTTGCAGAGCCAGGAGAGCTGCAGTGCCTCTCAGTCAGTTTCCCATCTGCCCTGCACTTTCCCTCGGGCTGCCTTGAAGATGACTTCACACACAGATTCATCTTTACAAACCCCACCAAGATCTGTGCTGAGAGCAGGGCAGCGCTGCTTGAAAGGGCAGCTCTGTGAAGTGTCCCCTGTGCCAGCCCAGAGGTGCAGCTGTGCTGGAC
>NW_020918902.1:0-354 GCF_003984885.1 Neopelma chrysocephalum | reverse complement strand
ACCCTGCAACAGCGAGACATGGAACAGATCCTCCCTCCCCTGCCAGGTTTGCTCCTTGCCCACAGCCCTTGTGCCCCAGCCCTGGGAGCAGCTCCCTGGGCCGGCTGAGAGCTGCCCCTGGCAGGCAGCAGAGTCCCTGCCCAGCACAGCGCCCTGGGCTGCAGGACCCTGCTCTGCCCCACAGCCCTGGCCACCCCTGGCTGCACCCCCGGCTTCACAGCTCTTCCAAATGGCCCCAAAAGAGCCCCTGCTCCCCCATCCCATCAGCTGGGGCTGGGCCAGCTTTAGGAGATGCCTCCAGGAGCTACCCCTGCACTGCCCTGCAGCCACAGACTCACCGTGTGCAGCCCTGCC
>NW_020918901.1:0-13374 GCF_003984885.1 Neopelma chrysocephalum | reverse complement strand
GCTGCATCTGCACCACTGTCCCCAAAGCCATGCACAATTCCCTCTGGGACACCACAACCATCTCCTACCAGGGATGTGCTGCACAGGTCTTTTTCTTTAACTGTTTTATGTCAGCAGAGTTTTATCTCCTCACCATCATGTGCTATGACCGCTACATTGCCATCTGCAAACCCCTGCACTACGGGACCCTCCTGGGCAGCAGAGCTTGTGCCCACATGGCAGCAGCTGCCTGGGCCACTGGCTTTCTCAATGCTCTGCTGAACACAGCCAATACATTTTCCCTGCCCCTGTGCCAGGGCAATGCCCTGGGCCAGTTCTTCTGTGAAATCCCACACATCCTCAAGCTCTCCTGCTCACACTCAGGCTACCTCAGGGAAATTGGGCTCATTGTGGTTAGTGCCTGTTTAGCTTTTGGTTGTTTTGTTTTCATAGTTTTCTCCTATATGCAGATCTTCAGGGCTGTGCTGAGGATCCCCTCTGAGCAGGGACGGCACAAAGCCTTTTCCACCTGCCTCCCTCACCTGACTGTGGTCTCCCTGTTTCTCAGCACTGGCATATTTGCCTACCTGAAGCCTCCCTCCATCTCCTCCCCATCCCTGGATCTTGCCCTGTCAGTTCTGTACTCAGTGGTGCCTCCAGCACTGAACCCCCTCATCTACAGCCTGAGGAACCAGGAGCTTAGGGACGCTCTGAGGAAAATGATCACTGGATGTTTTTCAGAAGCAAAAATGTTTCTGTTTTGTGCTCCATAGCATTCATAATGGACGGCCCAGCCTTCCTTCTCAGGTTTCTTACGGTAATAATTTGTGGGAGTTGTTCTCTTTTTTCTTGCAATATTGTTTTCTAAAAAAAAAAATTTTATTCTTCATACCCTTTCTAATTCATTGTCTGCTATTGAATTAGATTCTAATACTGTCTAAATGAGGAATTGTAATTTATGCATTTCAAAAAACCTAATTTTCTTGCAGAAAATTTTTGGGTGAAATCCTTCCTCTGGTACCTTTGAAGCAGCAGGGACTGTCCCTGTGTGCAGACATGGCAGCCAGCATGAGAAATAAGAAGTGAAAGGCCTGAGAAAAGTCTAAGATGACCTTGTGTTGTTTTCTCTAGGCTGTGATTTACTGCCCAGAAATGAGCTTAGCTATTCAGTTTGCATTCTTACCACATGTGGGTGTGAAAAGGAGTTCCTTGAAACTCCAAGGTCTGTGTGTGTGCTATTTGTATTAACAGGCCAGCCTGAGTGAGTGATGGATGTGTGACTTGCAGCTGTGCTCTGTCTTAATTTGGTTAACCACTCCCAGCTAAAAGTGAATGATATAAAAACCCTGAGTGATGGATAATTAGGTGATTTCTGTATACCAAGTCAGGAGTCCATAATTGTCATTCCATCTGTAAATGACACCAGAACATTCCATCTATACAGATGCAGAGAGAAAAGGAGTCCCAGCACAGCAGCACTGCCAGGGAGAACAAGAACTTTTCTGAGCTGCTCTCTTTCTACTTCCACACTCTCCTTCTGCACCCATGTGTAAGACCTGAGTGGTTTGATGTTGGGGTGTAGAGATGTAACAAGAACTAACAAAATTTGTCATAGAAAATTACTGCGTGCAATCTAGAGAAATCGGCCAAGCAAGGTGAGAGAACAATGAAGAAGGGAGCTGAAGCAGCAGGTGTATGTATAACCAGGAATACTGTCTCAAAGAAGTTCATAAGGCAGTCACTTGGAATTCTGGGGACTCCAAACAGAGAAGACCACCAAATACGCTCGATGAAGCCCCTCAGAGACCTTATAAGGATATGTATATATGCTAATAAGTGTTGGGAGCTGCACTCCAGTGTGTCTGTGAATGCCCTGAATATGTAACAGGAATGCAGGGAACAAGAAATGGATAACCATGTAATGCTGACATAGCAGCAGTAGTGAAGATATCTCTGTGTTCACTTTGGTGAACTGACTCCCAGGGCACCCGGCTTGCTGGAATCATGTAGTGTGTTGTAATAGAAATGCCTGCCTACTAAAACTCACAAATTGAGTCTTAGAGGTTTCTTTAAGAGCTGGTTTTAGGCAACAACAGCACCTCATGGCCCCTCACAGGCCCTCACAGCCTCTCACAGCCCCTCATAGTTCTCATGGCCCCTCACGGCCCCTCATGTCCCCTCATGGCATCTCACAGCCCCTCACAGCCCCTCATGTCCCCTCACGGCCCCTCATGTCCCCTCATGGCATCTCACAGCCCCTCACAGCCCCTCAAAGACTCTCATGGCCCTCACAGCCTGTCACGACCCCTCACAACCCCTTATATCCCCTCGCAGCCCCTCATGGTCCCTCACAGCCCCTCACAGCCCCTTATGGCCCCTCACAGCCCCTCATGGCCCCTTACAGCCCCTCACAGACCCTCACAGACCCTTATGGCCCCTTACAGCCCCTCACAGCCCCTTATGGCCCCTCACAGCCCCTCATGGACCCTTACAGCCCCTCACAGCACCCAGTGTGGGGATTCTCCCAAGGAGAAGGGATCAGACCCTGCTTGTCCTCCTTTTAGTTGGGTCATTTTATATCAATGAGTAAAGAAAGGTTGAAATTAAACATTTTGCACCATTTCCCTCTGCTTTAACTTGAGGGGGCCAAAGCTCTCTGCTGATGGTGGCCCGAATGTGACCATCAGTGCAGCCCCCCAGCCCCCTTTGTTTCCCCCCTGTCATTCCTGGTTCCAAAGCCCCCCGTCTCTGGAGGAGGCAGAGCTGCAGCGCAGTGGGCTCCGTCCCGGCCCAGCCGGGGCTCTCGGGCAGGAGCAGCAGCAGCGCAGCCCCTTCCCACCTGCTCTTGCCTTGGCTTTGCCTGGGAAGCCAGAAGCCTTTGGAAATCAGCACAGCCACTGAAACGGGAGCCAGGCCTAAAAGAGTTAACTGAGATATCTTGGCCTGCTAAGAAACCCCAATACCTGTGTTGCTAGAAGAACATTTTAGGAGCACTGGTTAATATCATGTTCTCTTCTGCTCACTGGACCAAAGGCCTTATTTGAGAAAGAATAGGAGTAGTACACATATGGTAATAAATAAGGTAAATTAGACAATTGAATAAGATATAGAAGGCCCAAAGCCAGGGTTTTGCAAGCTTGAAGAATTCAGGTCACCTAACAAAGAAAATTGAAGAGGTCAAATCAAGGAAGATATCCGTGGCGACCACCAGAGAGATGAAGGCTTGAGGAAAAGACCCCCAGAGTAGAAGATTACGCATGTCTGGAAAGACTCCACCCAGAGACGAGCCTACATATTAACATGTATGTTAAATGATTTAGCCATGTATCTAAAGTGTATAAAATGGTTTCCTTTTGCACATTCAGGTCAAGCAAGCTTGTCCAGCGTGAGCTGGCTTGCTCGCAACGTTGAATAAACAAATACTTTGCAGCTTAAAGATACAAAAGTCTCTGAGCAGTTAATCATATCAAGGTTTTTCAGCAGCAAAGAGAGTTGGCAGAGTTCCAGACTGCTCAGGCTGGGAAGAGGATAGGGCAAGTCCTCCTACAGTCATTCTCAGGCATTGGAAGGACAAGACAGGAATTGCAGAACCCCTGTGGGAAGGAATAGAAGGGGATGTTGTGTGCCCAGACTTTATCAAGGTCCTTGACATGGTCTCCTGTGGTCTCCTTATGGCCAGATTGGTGACAGCTGGACAGCAGAAGTGGAAGATGTGGTGGGTGGGAAGTTGGCTGAATGAAGAGTGTCCAATAAAATCCATGGTACAAAGTCCCCTTGGCAGCAACTTCCTGGTGAAATCCCTCAGTGACCAGCCCTTGAACACCACTAGAGAACATCTTTATTATCTCTCTGTACAATGGGACAAAATGTATTTTCAAGTTCTTTGTGGATCATGCCAAATCTCTGGGAGCCCTTGAGCAACCCTTCCGGGTTTAAAGATACATATTGGGCCGGGAACTCCGATAAAATTAATTCACTCCTCTTTTATTCCCCACCAATACAGGAAGACAAAATACAAGGAGGTATAAGTGAAAAAATATAGTTTACTGACAAGAAATATGACAGCAAAAACAACAATACCAACAGAACAGTTCAAAGCAACAGCAGAGAGAGAAATTGCCTCCTCTCTCCCCCCCACTCCAACTCTTTTTTGTAAACAGATGAAAACTGGGATCGATATGTGCCTCCCTTCCCCCTTTTCCCCCTGGGGGGAGGCAGCAGCTCTGCTTGATTCCATGGAGTTCTGGAGAGGCACAGTGGCCCCTTGGTTCCAAGAGGTTCTGAGATGTCTCAGAGTACCTTTTGTTCCAAAGAGACCATGCATGTCACAGTGGGCCCTTGGTTCCATGAGATTCCACAGTGTCCCTGCATTCCTTTGGTTCCATGAGGCCCTGCAGTGTCACGGTGCCACTTGATTCCGTGACTTTACAAAGAATCAGAATGGCCTCTTGATTTAAGGCCAACTGCACATGGGGCTGCCTTGAGGGGAGTGTGGGCACCCAGACAAGGGAGTTGTCACCCCCCTGGACTCAGCCCTGAGGTCACCACATCTGGACTGGTCTGTCTGTCTGTGAGGTTTCCCATTCTGGAGGAATGAGGAAGAACTGGAGAGGGTCTAGAGGAGATCTGACAGGATGGAGCTTTTCTCCATGTTGGAAATAGAATGAAATCTCCACAAAGAGTAGCGTGGAAGGTTGGGACTGAAGGTGAGGAAAAAGAAATGTCACTCAGTGGGGACCCTTGTGGTGCAAGATGTCACCCAGAGGGAGTCAGGATCAGCCCATGGCTTTGTGTTCCAGGGAACAGCCAGAGCTGGTGCAGAGACATCAGGGAGGGTCTAGAAATGCTGCTGGGAGGGGGGTGGGAAAGCAGGAGGGGTGTGTGCAGCCTGCAAGGCCAGAGCAGCAGCAGGGCCAGGGCAGGACAGCCTGCAGGAGAGATGGCCAAGGGTTCTGGCAGGGCTGCAAAGCCCAAAGGCACCCAGGCCTTTGTCCCCTTGACTCTGGCAGATGCCTCTGCCACTCAGGCCACCACTGGGGCTCAGGCCTTGGCCTTTGTGCTCCACAAACCAAGGCAGGCTTTGCTCAGCATTGCAGGGGCCTGCCCAGAGCCTTTGTCTGCCTGCACTCCTGGCCTCCAAGGATCTGCTCCAAGGAGTCCCTGGGGAGGCTTTGTCAGTGCCTGCCCTCAGTGGGGCCCAGCAATGCTTCAAGGCACTTGGAGTTTGGCTTCTGACTTCTTGAGCAGCAGCTTCCATCTTCTCTCAGTACCTCAGGATCATGGGCTGGGCTGCAAACACACCATGGGGCTCATTAAATTCCAGAAATCCCTCAGGATCTCTTTGCCTTCCTTTAATTGTCTTCAAGGCAGTTTCAAAACAAGTCTATGAAGTTTGTACTTATTTTTTTTTATTCAGTGATGGCTATTTTATTGTTCAGAGAAGAGGTGATAGTGGTATTCTCCAAGTGATCTTGATGCTGAGTGTCTCCTCAGGATTTCCATACTGACCCTGAATGATCAACCTTGCTCCTCACCCCCCAGCCTCACCAGTTCTGACATGGCCCATCTTGGACTGACAGCTAATGCAACTCCAAACACATTGTGGGACCCATTAAAACACTGAAAAACAAATTATTTCCCTTCCTTTAATTGTCTTCATGTCTTCAAGACATGAACAACTAAATACAGTTGTTTTGTAGTTTTGCTAAGGAGGAAGATTTTAAAGTGGACATCATGAAAAATATATATTTTTTGATGAAAGGGAATTATTTACAGAGAGCCTTCGGATGCAAGAGGGTCAGGACATGAAGAATTTGGATCCAAAGACAAGGGAGTAGAAGACATTAGTAGCACTTAAGCATTTACCAATTGAACGATTATCAACTGGTTCAATAGCATTTGCTAAAATTTTAACAGTGACTGAATTGTAGATTCACAATAAAAACATTCCCACCACAGTCAAGTCACACCCACACCCAGGCAGAGATGTGTGGACACATCAATAGCTGGGTGTGGAAAGGTCCCTCTCCCAAATTCTCCTTGTTGTCAGGGAAACACTCCCCCAAATCCCTTTGTGTTTCCCAACAGACAAGGGTCACAGCTGGAGGAGTGTTTGTTGAGGGGCATCAGAATTGTCCTGGGCATCAGCGAGGGTCTTTGAAGTATTGCAAAATGGAGGGTTCCCGAGCTGCGAGAGGCTGCCAGAGGTGTCCCACTGAGAGGGAGGTGCTACGGAGCTGCCAGGGCCTCCCTCAGCACCGCTGGTTGTGGGCTCCCAAGGTGACTGGCTTGAGTTATCTGCTGAATGTCCATCCTCGTGTCAGTAATGACTGAAGTTTCCAAAATATTTGGGAATTGCATCCAAACTGTTCCATTTGGGCTACGATTCAGGCAGGGAATGTTCCAAGGCTTTCATGGGATGACTGATTATCCTGTGTTCCCCAGCTGTTCCATTCTGGATTGTTCCCACTTGTATCATCCAGGAGCACCTGGTCCGGTCCAGGGACACTTCCCCACACCCCTGGTCCAGTCCAGGGGCTCTTCATTCCTCAGCTGGTTTGGTCAAGCCTTGTCAGGAGCTCCTGAGATCATACCTATAAGAAGGATGGGCACAGATTTAGTTGTAATAAGACACGTGATGGTTTTCAACTAAAAAAGAGCAGACTTGAACGAGATGTAAGTAAGAAATTTTTTACACTGAGGATGGTGAAACACTGGCACAGGTTGCCCAGGGAGGTCATAGATGCGCCACCCTTGGAAACATTCAAGGCCAGGTTAGAAAGGGCTGTGAGCAATCTGATCTAGTTGAAGGTGTCCCTGTTCATTGCAGGGGGGTTGGACTAGATTACCCATAATGGTCTCATATGACTCAAACTATTTAGGATTAAATATTTCTTTCCTACAGAGCCAAGGCTGACAAGGATCACCCAGGTTTCAGACCCAGCTGAGCATCCCCTTTGATGGCCCATCTGGCAGCTCTGCTAAAAAGCTGCTGCAAAGAACCTCCAGACCTAAAGGAGCTTTTGTGCTGGACTCAGTTGCGGCTCTCAGGGTTTGGGGGGTTGGCTTTTGGCTGCCAGGTGCCCACCAAGGCTCTCTCTCACTCCTCCACCTTCTCCACTCCCCTTGGTGCCTGCAGGGTTGTTTCTCCCATATTTCTCTCACTCCTCTCTGGGTTACAGCACCCTGGATTTTATCCTTTCTCCAAAGGGTTATCACACAGATGCCTCTGGAATTGCATTTTGGCTCAGCTTTGGGCACTGGTTGGACCATTCTGGAGCCACCTGAAACTGACTCTCTCTTATCGACGGAGAGGCATGGACAAGGTGCCCTAAACCATTATGGTCAGCAAAATGTCCGCTTTATTAGAAGAAACAACAGCTTATATACTGTTAATTACACACACAGACATGTGATTCTTTCTCAGGATACATTGGATACATAAGGAAAACATACTGCGTTGTCCAGGACTAATTGGTCCACAGCAGGTGTCCATAAAACTTGTTCACCTGCCAAGAGAACTCCTCCTTCACCTTGGCACAAAGCCTGTAGCCATATTAGTGGCGCAGTATTTTTTATTATCTGCACCCAGCTGGGCCAAGGTAAAGGTCTCAGAAATGCAATACAATTGTTCACACAACTTCTGTACGGCTACAAATCCCCCGTTCAAATTTGAACAATTGAAATTGCATTTCTGTAACATTCCTTATTGTATCCATAACATTTCAACAAACACAAAGATACAATAATACTATTATCATTAATAAACTTAATAACCTATTGGTGCCACGATATGTGCTCTCAAAGTGTGCAGTCTAAAAGTGTCCTCTATTTTAATATAAAAATATTTGTGTATTCTAAAAATTTTTATTCAGTCTAAAAGTGCATATAAAAGTATTTGTGTATTCAGTGTAAAAGTGTTTGTGTATTGGCTATCAGAACACAGCAATCATCACGCAGTCACACACATATAGACACATACAAACTTTCACAGTGGCCACTGTTAACACACACTCACACAAACATACTCTTGAGGTCCATGTCACTGTGTTCTAGACTTTCTTATACTTATGTGCAGTGAACAACCTAAGATCTTTATCTTCTATAATTATGTGCTTAAACATACTAAAAATTGTGCTCCAAAAACCGTGTTCTAACAATATTGAGAAAACTATTAGCCACAACAGCTCCCGGTGTTACCATTGTTACCTGCAGAAAACAGCATCAACCTTGTTTCAAAAAATACCAATTTCTGTCCAAGGCTTCATTCATCATGCAGATAGCTAGAGAACACCTGTGTACAAAAGAAAAAACTTAACATATGAAACAACTTTCGCAAGTCAATTGAGGGGCCTGACACCAGTACTTTCCCCGTTTCTGCTTTGCGAAAGTGTTTTATAAATTCCAAATCACCAGTCTCTGTACCAAATACCTTCGTGACAATAACAAAATTCCAGAACAGTTCCATTTTGTAACACAGTATGATAATGCAACTGATCAATAAATTTCCAAATGGTTCCGTTGATCTCTAACATACTGTAGTAAAAAACGGAGCTGTCTTATCATCACGTATTGCTTGTATTGCTTGTCTGATCACAACCTACAGTTGTGCTACAAAAGCTGTTGCAGCTGAAAAGTACAGATTGTTAATAAGCATAAAGTAAAATACATAGGTGAAAAGGAAAGAATTCTTACAGATCATTTAGGCTTTCAGTTAAATGTGATTTGTAAAAGAAAAGCAATATATCAATATTTACTTTGAGATACATAATAAAGCTCCAAGATTTTAACTGATTTTAACAATAAAACAATAGGTTCTGTCAAAGCTGAGGAACCATCTATTGAAGGAATGAAACCACAAAATTGAAGAAATGATAACAATTATATCTCATTACACCAAAGGAAGTCTTTTCTACAGACTTAATTACTCTCAGCAACTCCAAAATGTCAATAAATCCCATTCAAGATGTGATACATAGCATGAAGGCCAAGATGACATAATTATTCTTATATTCCCTCTCAGGCAGAATATGGGATGTTTTTGAAATGTTCATTTTACTCTCACAATTGCTATAAGGGGAGAGGACTCTACAGAGCACCTCATAATCTGTACTCACTAATGATGGTCTATATTAATTAAAGCATAATTTTCTGTAGTGGGCAAAAGAACTTACCCAGGCAATCCAATGTTTCTGAGGTGTTTGCAACAATTATACTACATAAATTGGATTTCATCCTGAACTCCCTTTCAGGTTAAGCCAAAAGTTTCAAAATTCATCGTATGGTAGTGAGAGAAATTGTAGAGAAAGAAATAGTTTCTCTACAGATGAAGTGATTAAAGATTGCAAACAGTGAGAATTTTTCTCAGCATTTATCAATTCTGCATATGCAGATTGCAAGTAGATACTAACACCTGGCAAAGAAGGTAGTCTTATATTAGGGCACTGCAGAAGTACTGGAAGTGTGATAATCCAAGATGCATCAAATTCTTCAGTAGCATTGCTTCAGTTGCAAAACCATTGCTTAGAGCAGCTTATAGAAAGACCAATGTGTACTATACACAGTTCTAAAAAAAATGGTATTGCACTGGCATAGTTAAATTGAAGCAATTTTGTACATAAGAATAATGCACTGATTCAAAAATTGTTACTTATTAATTTATGCTTGCTTCACAACAGTGCCATATTTATGGGCAAAGTAGGCTTCAGTCTCAAGTAGATGCTTGAACTATCAGTTTCATAGGGTTAGTATTTTTATCAGTTCAGAATCCTATCCAAATGGTGATGTCAGCAATGCATGTTAAAGTGGCTTTCAATTAGGTTAAATAAAGAAAATAGAAGCTGATAAAGAAAGCTCAATAAGAACTTCTATTTTTAGATAAGGCTCACTGTAAATGCATAATCAATTCTGTTAACTGTAGGATGTGGCACACATGACCAAGTTTGTAGGTGTTCAGTGAGAGTTTTGTGCTGCTTAGTATGTTACTGTGAATAATTACTCCTTCTCATTGAAAAAGCACATATATTGCACAAGTTATACTCGGTAACATTTTCTCTGGGCTGCAAGAGCATTTGCTTTCTTTGTAAAATGTTTTATCTGCCTAAATTTGAAAAAATCCTTTTTCAGTTTTCTTAGCTCAAATGAGCATATAGATAAGGCAAGTGTTCAGGGAACATTTTTGTATGTTTAAACTCTCTCAATTAACAGTGCTGTAAATTAAGTCTCATGTAAGTCATATCAACCACAACATCAGGTGCATCTCAGGTCTTTTCAATACAGACCATACATTTCTTACACTCTAAATCAAATTAAAGATTTTGTTTTGTTTTCTCTCTTTTTCTAAAATTATAATTATCTCAGCAGGAAATTAAATATTTAACCACGAAATTAAAAATATAACTGCAAAGGTCTTTCCCTTCAGAACACTGAAGAAACGTTGCCCCCTATTCCAAGAAGGAAGGAAAAAGCCAATTATTCAAAAGTCAATTCACTTGCCTTACAATAAACACGTTTAAGGCTACAACAGTAAAAAAATACTGTTTGATCATTCCTTTTATACTCAGCTTTAAGCTACATGTGCAGATCAGAAGGAAGGAGAAGGCCAAATTCCAGCTTGTAGCCAGTTCTTTAGATATGATCTACATTATCTACTTGCATTTTTTAAGTCTTCTACCTATAAAATTCTGTTAAGGGAACAAAATTCACAACATAAGCAGCACAAAGGAAAACAATTAACTAGTTGTAAGATCATGTAAAAATCAGCTGAGTAAACCTTTTTAAACACAATTCTAAAGATGTGATTAGCGTAATGCCAATCCAGGGTAAGGCTTCTGGCTGCAACCATTTGTATTCACAGCACTAACTATGGGGGTGTTTCAAGAAGACAGTTCCCCAACTCCTGTAAACTGAGGGTCTAGAGAAGCATTGATCTAAATACACACAGAACCTGTCAGGGTCACTCCACTGTTAGAGTCACTTCTCAGCTTATAACAGGGAGATAGAGAGATGTGCTATCTAAGAAGTAAGGAAATCTCCAGCCTGTTGGCTGTCCATCCATTTTATGTGCAAAGTTATAGTGTTTGTAAGGTAAGGTCTACTCTCTCCCTAGATCCGTCATTAACACATGTCATTTGAGAAAATATATGCAAGAAATAGGAGCGTCTCCACACACACACAACCCCCAACACACATACACTAGCACAGTACTGGTAACAATATTGTGAGCTCACAACACTGGACACACAACACACTTAACACGAGGGTTAACAAGATACAGGAAGGCAGTTCTCTTTAATTTCTGCACCAGACCTTCTCTACCCTTGCCAGCCCCTGACCTACAGGGAGCCGGCAATGGCAGAGGAGGTGCAAGGGGCTCGTTGCTTCAACTTCTTTTCTGCCACAGATGTCTGCTCAGCTTTTCGATGTCTGTTCAGCTTTTCTAGCAGCTGTGATGGTTCTCTGAGCTTCTCTTTCTGCCCTCGTCGGTGGATGCCAAACTCAGGAACGGTAGAGTAGATAGCCATAGCGGCAAATAAAACGGGGTGGTGGTAGACGCAGGCAGGCAGCAGCACGCCGGCAGGGCTGACAGCTGGTATTGACGTGGGGTCTGCGGCAGCAGCAATTCCTGTCCAAGGCTGGAGGGGTCCAACAGCCTGGAATTCTCAGCCAGGGCTTAGCGCGGGCACGGCAGCAGCGGCGGGAGCGGCAGTCTTCTTTTCCTTTTTTTTTTTTTTTTTTTTTTTTATCAAAAGTAGCGTCTGTTGCTATGGCAGTGCATCTCACTGTCCTTCTTCCGGGTTTCATGGTGGCTTCAGGCGCCAACGATGCAGTGCCACCCAGTGACTCGGAGGCTCCTAGCAGCGGTGTTCCAGGCGACACATGCGCAGTAGCAACCGCTGACTCAGCGGCCAGAGCAGGCACAGTGAGGAGCGACACTGCTGACCGCGCAGCCGCAGTAGAGGGCGGTGCCGTTGGCACGGCTCCAGCTTTAGTCTCCGCCGATACTGATTTTTCTTCACCCTCTACACTTTCTGCTGTTACATGCACGGTGCTACACAGAGGTGATCTCGCTGCTTTTAAGGTGTCTAGCGTTCTCAACTTTGTAGCCACAGGCACTGGGATCTCCCCAAAAACGGACCGATGGGAGCGGGGACTCGCTGTAGTCCCGCCATCTCCCGACAGAACTGTCCGAATATTTACAAGGTCCGGTCGGTCAGGACTTAACTCTCGCAGCGACTCAACTGCCAGATGCTAAATTATAGGATACTTTCTAGCGTTTTTCGATCCCTTAGAGATCCTGTCCCAAAACATTTCCTTTATAGCGTCCCTTGTGGACACCTGAAAGGCGGCTTGAGCAGTGGGCAGTAATTTCTTCGCTCTAGCCCAGTCTATTAACCCTTTAAGGGCCGTCAAACTCTCTTAGAGAGATCAGAAAGCGGAGGAGCGTTTCCGCCGTGTCCTGTACAGTGCGGGCCCCTATTTCTCCTCCCACAGCCGACTCACCTGGCCAAGGCGAGATTTCTCTGTACCACGCGCGTGGCTTTAAATTCGTGGCGCCGGGGTAAACGCCACCTCTTACGGCTGCTTCTCTTACCTCCTGCCGTTCATCTCACGTCCCGTAGAACTCGACGACGCAGGGGTCCCTGTTCCATCGGGCGCCAGCTATCGACGGAGAGGCATGGACACGGTGCCCTAAACCATTATGGTCAGCAAAATGTCCGCTTTATTAGAAGAAACAACAGCTTATATACTGCTAATTACACACACAGACATGTGATTCTTTCTCAGGATACATTGGATACATAAGGAAAACATACTGCGTTGTCCAGGACTAATTGGTCCACAGCAGGTGTCCATAAAACTTGTTCACCTGCCAAGAGAACTCCTCCTTCACCTTGGCACAAAGCCTGTAGCCATATTAGTGGCGCAGTATTTTTTATTATCTGCACCCAGCTGGGCCAAGGTAAAGGTCTCAGAAATGCAATACAATTGTTCACACAACTTCTGTACGGCTACACTCTCTGACACAGAGTCAACTCTTGATCTCCTCTTCCCTAAAGGAAACCTGCAGCCCCCTCACTGCTACCAAAACTGATCCACAGGGTCATTCAAGTGCCCAGGAATACAGGAGGTCATTGAGCCCATTATTCCTCAGGCTGGTTAAACAAGACTTTGTCCTCTTCCTGTCCCTGACTGCAGGTTCTTTCTGTCAGAGCAGAGCTGGGCTGGACCTCAGCCGTGCTTTGCTCCAGAGCCCGCTGGGGTGGGGGCAGATGTCAATGGCAGAGGGACTGAGGTGCCCCAAGGAGAGCAAAGCCTGCTGTCCCCAGGGCCAGAGAGACACAGGGCTGGGCTGGGCAGCCTGGCAGGACAGGGCTTTGCTGCCTGGGGGGTCTC
>NW_020918900.1:465-1040 GCF_003984885.1 Neopelma chrysocephalum | reverse complement strand
AGGTAGTGAGGAGGTGCTGGGGTCTCCCTTACTTTCAGAAACACCATGTAACTTATTTTCTCCCTCACCCAGGTACAGCACACGGTGACGGCAGCAGCCTCTGACCACAGAGAGCAGCACACTCTTGGGCAGTATCTCAGTACTTGCATTTGCCTCTGGGGTTTTTTTGCAGGGGATGTTCGCAGCCTCACAGGGCCAAAGCCCACTCAGGATGAGGCGATGGGCACGGTTTGGTCCTTTCAAGCTGTCCTTGTAGGTAATCTCCGAATATTAAAAGGATCAGCAATGAAGGATTGAGCTTTTTTGGTTGCAGGTGCCATCTGGCTAACCTTTGGGAGCAGATGAGCATTAGAGGTGAGTCGGGGAGGCAGCAGGAGGAGCAGGGGTTCCACTGCAGCTTTACAAATGCCCTCTAATTTTGTCTCTCCCTCCCTCAGGTATCCCAGAAGATGACAGCCACAGTGTGTGACTCCGGTCAGAGCCAGTGAGCTCATTCAGCAGCCCAGCTTCAATGGGATAAGAGCTCCTCCTTTCTTTCATGGGATGGGACTTCTCAAGCTATTCCTGCTTTATTG
>NW_020918900.1:0-455 GCF_003984885.1 Neopelma chrysocephalum | reverse complement strand
GCTTTATTGAAGCATCAGCTTTGGCATCCAAAGAAGCAGAGCTGGATATGGCAATGAAGAGGATTACACTCAAATGCAGGGTTTTTAAATTTAATAATTTTGTGTGCTGTGTTGGTAAGGTGCTTTTGTAACTTGCTATGTTTTTTTCTTTTCCTTAGGAGCCTTGCATCTTTTGGGATCTCCTGATCATCTCAACTGCAGCTTGGCATTTTTTCACAAGTGTTATCCGGTCCCAAGGTGAAGCTCCTCTGTGTTGAAGATGGCTACAGACCCCCAGGTTTCCAAGTAGTCAGTGGGGGGTTACAGCCCAGAGATGGAGTGAGGGCTCGGGTGCCAGCTTAGGAATTGCCAGGGGTGTTTTGAAGGCAGTATGGGTGGAAAGCAGTGTCCAGGAGCCCCCTAAATGCCTGTGAAGGCACCCACTGACTTTTCAGATGTGCCACTTAAGTTTTCCT
>NW_020918899.1:1306-6208 GCF_003984885.1 Neopelma chrysocephalum | reverse complement strand
GTGCTGGGCTTGCTGCTGCAGAGACCCCCAGGGAACAAACCCAGGCAATAGTTTGGGGGTGTGTGTGTCCCTAAGGAGGACACTTGCCTTGTTATTGCTTATGATTTGTAATATCTTATAGATCTATCATACAACACCTAAGGATGGATTCTATAGAATATGTGCCACAGATATTTGTGTTGGGTCTGGCTGAGCTGCAGTTCGGTTCCCCACAGCAGCCCTCCCAGGGCTGGGCTTGGCATTGGCAGCTGGAAGGGTGTTGAGAACACACCAGTGTTTTGGCCACTGCTGAGCACAGCACCAACACTGGGACATTCCTTCCTTAGCTGAGGGCAAGACCCTGGCAGGGGACCCAAGTAGGCCAGCTGAGCCCAACTGACCCAAGGGACATTGCAGACCATGGGAGGTCAGCTCAGCTCTAAAAGCTGAGGTACGGAGCAGGAGGGGGGCATTCATTGTCTAATGGCTGCCTGCTGAGGAAGGGTTCTGTGGACAGGGGAAATTGGGGATAGAGGGGACAGTGGGAAAGTGGGAGGAACAGGGAGAAGGGTAGAAAAGGGAGGGTGGTCTGGCAGGTCTGACAGTCCCATGGGGGTCTTTGGACACTGGGAGAATGGGAAGGGGGGGATGGCCCCCCTGAGCTCCAAACTTACTGTGGGGTGCTGGGGGCTGCTGGATCCAATCACAGCCTTGGGTTATGCCAACAACTTCAATTTAGAGGAATTAGAAAGTTGTGACTGAACCACTTTTGTCCCCCAGGTTTTAACGATGGCAAATCAGATCTGTTGATAGAAATAAATTATTTAGGGTTCCAAATGATCAGACAAAAGATCTTCATCAGAATTATTTACTGCACAATACAAACACTAAAACTACCAGCAGTACAGGATAAGATAGGACAGTGCTCTACACTAAAGGAATTGTTGAAGCAATTCTACTCAAGCTGGCACAAAAGCAATAATTCTTAATTAGAGATGGATGGAACTCCCACAGACCAAAGCTCCTGGGGAGATCTCTGCTCTCAACCTCCAGCAGTGACCTTGGGGGGTCCCCAGCCAAGGCAGGAATCTCCACACACCCCCCAAGAAGGGTTCTGTTGGCAGAACCTGCCCCTGGGAAAGAGGACTGGCCCTTTGTGGTAGAAAGGGATGGACTGACAGTCACTGGACTCCAGGGGTTGCCTCACCATCAGGGGCTTTATTCGGGGTGGAAGCAGTGGCCGAAGCTCTTCCTGCAGCCAGGGCACTTGTAGGGCTTCTCTTACTGGTGGGTCTGTTGGTGTGAGGTCAAGTAAGAACTGCGGGTGAAGCTCTTCCCACACTCCCCACACTTGTAGGGCCTCTCCCCGGTGTGGATGCGCCGGTGGGTGATGAGGTTGGAGTTTCGGTTGAAGCCCTTCCCACAGTCGGTGCAGCAGAAGGGCCTCTCATCCGTGTGCGTTCGCTCATGCAGGAGGAGATTCCCATGGGTTCGAAATCCCTTCCCACATTCCAAGCACTTGTAGAGCCGTTCCCTGGTGGGGATGTGCTGGTGGTTGTGGAGAGTAGAGCTGTTCCTGAAGCTCTTCCCACATTGCCCACACGTGTAGGGCCGTTCCCCAGTGTGGATGTGCTTGTGTTGGATCAGGCTGGAGCTGTCCCTGAAGCTCTTCCCACATTCCCCACATGGGTAGGGCCGTTCCTCAGTGTGGATGCGCTGGTGTCGGATCAGAGTGGAGCTGTCCATGAAGCTCTTCCCACATTCCCCACACATGTAAGGCCGTTCTCCAGTGTGGATGCGCTGGTGGGTCAGGAGCTTAGAGCTATGGCTGAAGCTCTTCCCACATTCACCACACAAATAGGGTCGTTCCCCAGTGTGGATGCGCTGGTGTTCAATCAGGTGGGAGCTTTGCCTGAAGCTCTTCCCACATTCCCCACATGTGTAGGGACGTTCCCTGGTGTGGATGTGCTGGTGTCGGATCAGGTAGGTGCTCTGGCTGAAGCTCTTCCCACATTCCAAGCACCTGAAGGGCTTCTGCCTGCTGGGAGGCTGCTCAGGGACCAACAGGTCAGAGCTCTGGCTCAAACTCCAGTCGCCTTCCCTGCACAGGCTGGCTCTTTACTCCTCAGAGCACCCTGGGCTGGCTTTGGAGCCCCTCCTGTGGGGGGATCTCCGGCCCTTTTCCTCCCCGCTGCCTTCCTGCGCCGTGGAGCCCTTCAAAACGGCCTCTCCCACCAGGTTCTGCTGGGGGGATTTGTCCTCCGGGCTCTCCGTCCTCAGCCTGGGGCCTGGGGCAGGAAGCAAGAAGGACAGGGAGGGGATTTGCCTCCGGCCCACAGGGAAGGCCAAGGACATCCCCCCAACTCCGGCCCCGGCAGGACGGCGGCAGCAGCGGGGTTGTCCTGCAGCCGGGGCCATGCTCGGCTGCCAGAGCCAGCACAACACCCGCCCAAAGGGCCACTGACTTCCTCCTCACCTGCCTGGGGGGCCCAAGGCATCTTCCTCTTCTTCGCAGCCTCCTCCTCCATCTGCCCAAGCTTTGGGAAGGACAAATCCTGATGGGGGAGAAAACAAGGGCTGAGTGTGTTGGTTTGGGGGTTCCTCCTGCCCAAGTCCATCTCTAGAACCCACCGGGCATCCTGTGTCCATAAAAACCTCCAAAACACCAAGATTCAGCCCAGAAAAACCCAAGCTACTGACATTCAGGCAAAAAGACCCTCAGAAATAGCAAGAAGACCCTGAGCCCCCCAAACTGCAAAAAGTTGAGATTTAACTAAAAAATACTCCAAAATGTGAAGATTAGCCCAAAAAATCTCTCCCAGAAGTTGCCCCTCTCTGGTCTCGTCCCCTCTGGGTTTCAGAGGGTCTCCTCTGAGTGACCCTCTGACTCCTCTGGGGTGTTGGGGGTCCCAAGGGTCCCTTCTCCTCTGACTCTCGCCTTTGGGGAGCCAAGTTCCCACACATTCCCCCTCTCCAGGGTCTCCACTTTGTTGTCCCGGGGATCCCAGGGGTCTCACGTCCAGGCTTCCCCTTCTTCACGCCCCCCGTTTCAGGATCCCAGGGGTCCCGGGGCTCCTCCCTCTCTGTGCTCCCCCCTCCAGGCTGCCGGGGGTCCCCCAGCTCCGGCATCGCCCCACTCTGCCCTCCACACTCGGCAGCTCCCGGACTCCACACTCACCACCGGCACTCCTGGGAGGGCCCCAAAACCAATGTGTCCCCCCCGCCGGCACCGGGCTGACAATGGAGCCGGCGGGGCCTGACCCAGCAACACCAACCCCCCCTGCAGGGGGGGACACACATCCCCCTGCCCACCGCCGGGGCTCTGCCGCCAACCCAGCCCCCCCAAAAAACACCTCCTACCCACCCCAAAGAGCCCCCAGGGGCACAGCCCTGCACAGGGGCCGGCTGTGCCCAAGGGCACCCAAACAGCCCCACAGGCGAGGGGACACCAGAGGCTGCCCCAGGGCAACGAGAGCAGGGAGCAGATCGGGCCCCCTGACACGTGGGCGGGCTCTGCGTTCAGCCTGACCAGGGGCAATTTGGCACCAACAGCACAGCCCTGACCGCTGGCTCGGCACAGGGGGCCCGAACTCCCCCCTCTCCAGGTTCTCGGGGCTCTCGCAGCTCCCCCCTCTCTCCAGCCTCCCAAACTCTCCAGGGATCAAGGCATGGGGACACGGAGGGACCGACATGGCAACACCGCTCCCGCTCTCCCCCCTCCTTATAGCCCTCTTCTCCCAAGCCCTTTCCCGGGCTGTTTCCCAGTGTGGATGTGCTGGTGGGTGAGGAGGTGGGAGCTCTGGCTGAAGCTCTTCCCACATTCCCCACACAAATAGAGCCGTTCCCCAGTGTGGATGCGACGGTGGCGGATCAGGTTGGAGCTGTGGCTGAAGCTCTTCCCACATTCCCCACATGGGTAGGGACGTTCCCCGGTGTGGATGTGCTGGTGGTTGAGGAGTTTGGTGCTCTGGCTGAAGCTCTTCCCACATTCCAAGCACTGGAAGGGCTTCTGCCTGCTGGGAGGCTGCTCAGGGACCACCAGGTCACAGCTCCCCCTCAAGCTCTGGTCGCCTTCCTGGCACAGGCTGGGTCTTTCCTCCTCAGAGCACCCTGGGCTGGCTTTGGAGCCCCTCCTGTGGGGGGATCTCCGGCCCTTTTCCTCCCCGCTGCCTTCCTGCAACGTGGAGCCCTTCAAAACGGCCTCTCCCACCAGCTTCTGCCGGGGAGATTTGTCCTCTGGGCTCTCCGTCCTCAGCTCGGGGCCTGGGGCAGGAAGCAAGAAGGACAGGGAGGGGATTTGCCTCCGGCCCACAGGGAAGGCCAAGGACATCCCCCCAACTCCGGCCCCGGCAGGACGGCGGCGGCAGCGGGGTTGTCCTGCAGCCGGGGGCCATGCTCGGCTGCCAGAGCCAGCACAACACCAAAACAAAGGGCCACTGACTTCCTCCTCACCTGCCTGGGGGGCCCAAGGCATCTTCCTCTTCCTCGCAGCCTCCTCCTCCATCCGACCAAGCTTTGGGAAGGACAAATCCTGATGGGGGAGAAAACAAGGGCTGAGTGCATTGGCTTGGGTGTTCCTCCTGCCCAAGTCCTTCTCTAGAACCCACCGGGCATCCTGTGACCATAAAAAACCCCAAAACACCAAGATTCAGGCAAAAAACCCCCTTCAGATATAGCAAGAAGACCCTCGCCACCCCAAACTGCAAAAAGTTGAGATTCAGATAAAAAACATTCCAAAATATGAAGATTAGCCTAAAACATCACTCCCAGAAGTTCTTCTCTCTTGTCTCTCCTCTCAAGGGTTTGGAGGGTCTCCCTTGTCTGGGATGCTGGGAGTGTTGGGGGTCTCAAGGTTCCCTTCTCCTCTGACTCTTGCCTTCGGGGTTCCAAGTTCCCAGACATTCCCCCTCTCCAGGTTCTCCA
>NW_020918899.1:0-1206 GCF_003984885.1 Neopelma chrysocephalum | reverse complement strand
CTCTCCCCTCTGGGGTTTGGAGGGTCTCCCTTGTCTGGGATGCTGGGAGTGTTGGGGGTCTCAAGGTTCCCTTCTCCTCTGACTCTTGCCTTCGGGGTTCCAAGTTCCCAGACATTCCCCCTCTCCAGGTTCTCCACTTTGTTGTCCCGGGGATTCCAGGGTCTCACCCGTCCAGGCTTCCCCTTCTCCGTGCCCCCCCTTTCAGGCTCCTGGGGGTCCTGGGGCTCCTCCCTCTCTGTGCTCCCCCTCCAGGCTGCCAGGGGTCCCCCAGCTCCAGCATCGCCCCACTCCGCCCTCCACACTCGGCAGCTCCCGGGCTCCACACCCACCCCCAGCAACCCCGGGGGGGCCCCAAAACCGCTGTGTTCCCCCCGCCGGCACCGGGCTGACAATGGAGCCGGCGGGGCCTGACCCAGCAACACCAACCCCCACCATGGGGGGGACCCACATCCCCCCGCTCACTGCCGGGGCTCTGCCGCCAACCCAGCCCGACACCCCCAAAAAACACCTCCCAGCCACCCCTAAGAGCCCCCAAGGGTGGAGCAGCAACAGCAGCAAAACAATCACCCCCCATCCCGCGGGTGGCCAGGAAGGGGGAACTCATCCCAAATATCCTGGGGGGAGTATGGGGGGTTGGGACATACTCGGGCTGCCAGCACAGATTTCCCTACAAAGTCTGCAGCAAGTTAAGCTCTGGAGAGGAGATTGTGCCCCATGCATGGGATTGGAGAGGTTCCCTCAGGTCCCCAGCATCAATCAGCAACCAGGAATAGACACAAAAGGCCCCCAAAAAGACTTCAGGGGGAGTGTCCCGTAGGGAGGGGACAGTGTCACCCCACCAGAGCAGGGCTGGAAAGTGGGAGGCTGCTCCAAGGCTCTGCAAGAGGCCTCGTGCTCTGCTCGGCCCCAGCACTGGCTGGTACCAACACCTCCAGCTGACCCTGGCCCTGGGCAGCTCTGCTGCCACAGGCTGTGCCCTCACCGTTGCCCTGCAAAGCCCTGGCTGTCCCTCACCCGTGGCCCTGCCCGTGGCCCTGTCCCTTGGCTCTCTCCCTGCCAGCTGAGTGTGGGGCACACGGGCTGGGGGTCCCTCCCAAGCCCCCTGGGCAGCCGGCGTTGGCTGGGGGGATGTGAGGGCTGGGCCTGCTCAGCACAGCCCCGGCCTCGTGCCCAGCGCCTCTTTCCTGCCCCACACAAGAGCTTCCC
>NW_020918898.1:2598-4408 GCF_003984885.1 Neopelma chrysocephalum | reverse complement strand
TTCCGGGGGTGTGGTGGGGAAAAAAGGTGTTTTTTCCCCCTGGAGTTGAAAAAATGGGAACCCCCGAGGGGGTGGTGTCTCTGCTGATGTTGACCCAATCAGCGCCCCTGCAAAATTCAAACCTATCACAGCAGAGCAGAAAAGAAGGGGGATGAGGGAGTTGGAGAAGAAGGGGCCATGTTCTGAGAGCACGAGGGGAGAAGGGGCAGGAGCCCCGCTGGGGACCACGCCCCCTCAGCCCCCCGGCTGGGGTCCTAGAAACTCGGAAACAGTGTTCAACTGGACCCAGGTCTGGGACTGAAAAAGCTGGGAGTTCTTCTCCACTGGGAGTGGGCAGCAGAAGACGGAAAGGTGGCAGCAGCGAAGCCAGGTAAAACCTGGAATGCGAATTTAGTAGAGCAATACATGAATTAGAGAGTTAAATACAAAATGCAGGCTTTAAGGAAAAGCATAGAGAACTTAGTATTAAGAAACAGCAGAGGTAATGAATTCCCTAGAATACAGGATGCTCTGACATGAAAGAACATAAAGCATGGACAGAAAGAACTAAAAATGCTAGCATACACAAAAAAGAACATATAGAAGAGAAACAAAGGGAGATAAGAAAAGGGACGAGCCAAGAAATCAGGTACTCTTGCCAGACACTGGAAATCCCTGCCAAATGCACAAGGAAACTATCCAAATTAGGGAAGGATCAAAAGTTTATGAAGATGATGATGGAAGGACACTGAGTTCATGAAGATGAAAAACAGGAACGACCCCTGAAATTCTCCCCAAATTTGAGACCACACCTCTAACTCTGCCTCAACTCCGCCTGTTATGAATATTAAAAGTAGATGTTGCAATATAATGAATATTCATAATGTGTGATGCAATTGCTTGACAAAAAAGTGTATAAAAGGCTCAGTTGTAAGTTACTCGAGTGGAGCAGTTTGTCCAGGGCGACCTGGGCTGCTCCCCGGCCGTAAATAAATAAATACCTCCTGCTCATAGACTGAAAATTCTGTCTCTGAGCAGTTTCTCCGCGCCTTCTTTGGGGCACAAATTGGCATCAACTGCTCGTGTGTGAACAGTTCGAAAGGTTTAGTTAAATCTGGTAATCCTAGTGCTGGAGCTGACATCAAGGACTGTTTCAGTTGTTTAAACACATCTCTGGTCTCATCTGTCCATGTTACAACTCCTTCTTTGGCCGTTTTCAGGGCCAAGTTGTTGGACTGTTCTTAAAGCCTTGTGGAAGGACTCTCCAGGTTAGTTGTGTTTTCCTCCCTGTCTCAGGATTTTCCCACTCAAAAGGCAAAAATGTCTTGGCTGTCTTCGTGTACAGGAATGCAGAAAAAGGCATCTTTAAGATCAAGTACAGTGAACCATCCTAAATCCTCTGTCAATGTGGTTAATAGTGTATAGGGTAGATGTCCTCAGTTATTTTATTGATGGCCCTAAGATCTTGGACCAGCCAATAGCTTTTGCCATCAGCCTTTTTCATGGGTAGGATGGGGGTATTAAATCTGGATTCACATTCCACCAGTAAACCAAATTTAAGAAACCTTTCAATTATAGGTGCTAAGCCTTTTCGGCTTTCTAATTTCAAAGGATATTGGTTTTGCCTTACCGGGACTGCTCCTGGCCTGAGTGTGATGCTTACTGGTTCAGCTTGTTTTGACTTCCCAGGGTACTCGCTGGCCCAGACTAAAGGTATTGACAGCATTTTCAACTTCTGCAGGGATCTCTCCATGACTTTCCTGTATAAAGAAAGCAGCTGACTCGATATATTAAATATCTGGAATTACAACTTTCCCCCCCCCCCTTGCTG
>NW_020918898.1:0-2498 GCF_003984885.1 Neopelma chrysocephalum | reverse complement strand
CCCCCCCCCCCCTTGCTGAATTTAATTTCAGCTTCTAATTTTTTTCCTTATGTCATCTGTGGACTGTCCCTACAAATAAGTACACCAGGTTTTTCTTTCCCAGATCTGACTCTCTGTCAGTGTCAGTATATTTCCTGATGACATCCTTCAACTCATTCAGAAAATCTGTGGGTGATTCATTTGTATCTTGTCCAACCTCACACATTTTGGACCAGTTTATCGCCTTCGGAACCCCATGCCGGAATCCATAAATTACCCAGTCTTGATAACGTTTCAATGCTTCCAGATTTGCTGGTACATTGGGATCCCATTTGGGATCGTCAGGGGGGAAGATGTCCTTAATATCTTCCCCTGGAAACTGCCCAGAGGTTTTTAGCATCTCAATTGCAGTTCGAGCAGCTCTTTTCACCGTCTCCTTCTCTGTTTGATCTAATAAAGTATCCATCATAACTTCCAGGTCATACCAGTCAGGGTTCTGAGTTTTGATTGCTCTCTGGACATAGTTTGCTGCTCTCTCTGGGTTATCTCTATATGCCCCTACAGAATCCTTCCATTGCTGTAACTCAACCAGTGAGAAAGGAACTTAAATAAAACTTTCAATAAAATTTGTGGGACAGGAGCAGCCTTAACTCGATCTTTCTTCTTCCCTTTTCCTAAAGCCATTTCTGATTTTTCTGTCTCTTTTGAGCCTTCGTTTTTCTTATCTCCCCCTCCCAATCCAGGGCGTGTTATTAGAAACATAAAGAACTCTGCACACCGGATTTCCTGCCATCTCTGTTCTACATGAAGAAGTGAAATCATTCGAAACACTGTGTCTAGTTCAAATGGTCCAAATTCCAGCCAAGTCACTCCTCTCATTTGTCCAAACAAGGGTCAAGCACCTACAGACAGCCTACAAAGTTCTTCCTTTTTCAAAGTCATCTCAGAACCAGTCAAAGTTTTCCAGTGTTTCGAAACCAAACTCGGGGGGAGATTCCTTAGGAATCTTAAACTTTGAATCCACACAGGGTAGAATTGATATAGGGAGCATGGAATGGGGTAAGAGGGTTGAATGGAATGTGTAAACTACTTGTGCTAAAGGGTGAGGAATATAATATAGCTACTTCTAAAATCTACTTCTACTATAATTACATATAAAGCATATAAAAATTAGAAAAATAAAAAAAAAAAAACTAAAAGGGTCTTAAGGCATCAGATTATGCCAACACATTCAGTTTAGAGGAATTACAGAGGTGTGACTAAACCACTTTTGTCCCCTATGTTTTAATGATGGCAAATCAGATCTACTGATAGAAATGAATTTATTTAGGGTTCCAAATGATCAAACAAAAGATCTTCATCAGAATTCCTTACTGCACAATACAAACACTAAAACTACCAGGAATACAGAATAAGATAGGACAGTGCTCTACGCTAAAGCAATTGTTGAAGTAATTCTACTAAAGCTGGCACAACAACAATAATTCTTAATTAGAGATGGATGGAACTCCCACAGACCAACGCTCGTGGGGAGATCTCTGCTCTCAACCTCCAGCAGTGACCTTGGGGAGTCCCCAGCCAAGGCAAGAATCTCCACACACACCCCAGGAAGGGTTCTGTTGGCAGAAGCTGCCCCTGGGAAAGGGGACTGGCCCTTTGTGGTCGAAAGGGATGGACTGACAGTCACTGGACTCCAGGGGTTGCCTCACCATCAGGGGCTTCATTTGGGGTGGAAGCAGCAGCCGAAGCTCTTCCCGCAGTCGGGGCACTGTAGGGCTTCTCTTACTGGTGGGTCTGTTGGTGCCTGGTCAAGTTAGAGCTGCGGGTGAAGCTCTTCCCACACTCCCCACACTTGTAGGGCCTCTCCCCAGTGTGGATGCGCCGGTGGGTGACGAGGGCGGAGTTCTGATTGAAGGCCTTCCCGCAGTCGGTGCAGCGGAAGGGCCTCTCATCCGTGTGTGTCCGCTCATGCACGAGGAGATGTGAGCTGGTCTGAAACCTCTTCCCACATTCCAAGCACCTGTAGGGCCGTTCCCCAGTGTGGATGTGCTGGTGGGTGAGGAGGTGGGAGCTCGTCGTGAAGCTCTTTCCACAGTGCCCGCATGTGTAGGGTCGTTCCACGGTGTGGATAAGATGGTGGGTGCGGAGGTGGGAGCTCTGGTTGAAGCTCTTCCCACATTCCCTACATGTGTAGGGTCGCTCTCCAGTGTGGATGTGCTGGTGGCCGAGGAGGTGGGAGCTCTTCCTGAAGCTCTTCCCACATTCCAAGCACCTGAAGAGCTTCTCCCTGCTGGGAGGCTGCTCAGGGACCACCAGGTCACAGCTCCCCCTCAAGCTCTGGCTGCCTTCTCGGCACAGGCTGGGTCTTTCCTCCTCAGAGCACCCTGGGCTGGCTTTGGAGCCCCTCCTGTGGGGGGATCTCTGGGCCTCTTCCTCCCCGCTGCCTTCCTGCGCCGTGGAGCCCTTCAAAATGGCCTCTCCCACCAGGGTCTGCCGGGGATATTTGTCCTCCAGGCTCT
>NW_020918897.1:1595-6784 GCF_003984885.1 Neopelma chrysocephalum | reverse complement strand
AGTGGCGCCCAACGTGGGGCACAGTTGGAGGTCCCTCATATTGAGGAAACTCCTGTGTCTCCACTCGGGCTCAGGCGACGCCGGAGAGGTGATCGTCCCGCCGGTCCCCCCAGCTGGACGGACGACTGTGGGCTGCAGAGCCGCACGGGTCGACGCGCCGGAGAAGGTGAGCAGCTGGGGACATTCCACACCCACCCCAACACCAACATCCCCACATTTTTAACGAAAAGGGAGGATTTCTATAACACCGAAATGGGACTTACGTTGTCCACCTCCCAGAAATTCGTTTACAGACGTCTTAAAGACTTTATTATTGAGCACGGTCACCCCTTGGATAAGAAATCCGCCAAGGCGCTCGCCAAATGGCTGGACAATAAAAATCATAAATTAACAGATGACACCACAGCCGAAGAGTGGCAAGCTATAGGTTACAGCCTATGGCGTGATAATGAGAAGGGGGACCGAAAGGCAAAACAAGCTCTCATTGCCTGGAGGCTAGTTCTGATGGTGCTACAGCACCAAATGATGAACGAGAACAGCAGCCTCCACGTACCAGCCACCAAACGAGAAAAAACAACTGCGTCACACCAACTGAGACACCCACAAGATGGCGGGAGGGAGAAGACAACATCGCGGCGAACACAAAATGGCGGCGAGGAGGAGGGAGACGGGAGACGCGCGGGACGGAGGCGGGAAAAGACAGCGCGAGAACCAGCAGCGCGGGAAAGGAGGGGGCGGGCCCTCATAGTACCACCCTCCAGACCACCTCCACCTCCCCCTGCGCGCGTCAGGGACCCCTCCCCTGAGTCGCCCACGTGTTCGTCCACTCCCTCCAGCACCACCTCCTCCCCTGAGAGGTCACCTTCCGGGGGAGAGAGGGAGGCGAGGGGCGGGGCTAGGCCAAAGGTCAAAGCCGGTTTCCGGCAACATGGCCGCGCCCATAGGGCCCGCAACACCAAGGCCTACCCCGCCTGCCGCTACACCGACACCGACTCTGACAATGACAGGGACCTAGTCCAACATTCCCCTGAGAGGCACAGTGATATGCCCAATATATGGAAGCCTTTCAGGGAGGAAGCCGCTCAGGCTAATGACACAGAATTCCTAAAAGCCTTTCCGATATTTCTGGAAGAGGGAAAAGCTCCGGAATGGAGACCGATCTCCTATCCCATGTTGAAAGATATTAAAAAAGCTATGGTGGAGTATGGCTTGGGAGCGCCATACACGATCGGTCTCCTGGAGTCCTTCTTCCTTGCATACTTGCTGATTCCATACGACATCAGAGCTGTCATTAATGGTCTTTTTACTACCATCCAGTCCTCAGTATTCGAGGCTGAGTGGAAAAAACTAATTGTAACCTACGTAAATGAAAAAATGGAGAGAAGGGGTATCCCAGTGCGGCAGGCAATAGACATGCTCTATGGTGAGGGAAGCTACTCAACCAGAGGGGATCAATCCCGAATTGAACCCAAATTTTTAGAAATCACTAAAGAATTGGCACTAGAAGCAGTGAAAAGGGTGGCGGACGCATACGTCCAAACACCCTCTTTCACCCTCATTAATCAAGGCCCAAAAGAACCGTTTATTGATTTTATAACCAGGCTAAAAGAAGCGATTAAGAGACAAGTCAACCAAAAAGAAAGCCAAGAAATTCTATTTAATAAATTGGTAATTGAAAAAGCTAACGAAGATTGTCAAAAAGCACTAAAGATGCTAAAAGATCCCTCTCTGGTTGAGATGATAGAAGCCTGTAAAAACATTGGCTCTAACTCTCATAAAGCGCGTCTATTGGCTGCCGCCTTCACTGGGCCCCAAACATGTTTTAATTGTGGTCAAAAAGGACATTTTAAGAAACATTGCCCAAAAACTGCTTCGGAACCTAATTTATCTAATGTGCCCAAATCCCTCTGCCGGAGGTGTGGGAAGGGCTTTCACTGGTCATCGGCCTGTAGGTCGGTGACCAACATAAACGGTGAACCCCTTCCCCCCAGAAAATCTCCAGGGATGAAAAGGAAAGTCACGTTCAGCTCCCTGCCCGACCTACGTCAATGCTCTTGTGAGCATTCGGGAAACGGGGAACAGAGCGCTCAGGGGGGCGCGAGGACACAAATTGCCCCTCAACCACGCTCCATCTTGCGCCAAACACCGCGCCCAGTCACCCCATAACTGGGAAACCTCCGGCAGAACTTGTCCCTCCTCAAAATCAATGCACTCCCTTGAATTGGATAACCCTTACAGTCACACACCCGTTACCTCTCCTAAATCAATGGGAACAGATAATTAAGGTTACACCATCTACCGAGATAGATTCGAACACCATATATTTGATAGTCTCTCACCTTTCGGCTGTAGCAAGGGGCATTTTCGTGACTCCCACACTCCTGACGGGGTTGACGAACTCCAACATCGCCATCTGTCTAACTGTCCACCTTCCTCCCTTACAGCTGGAGGACCGCTTCCCGGTGGCCAAAATGATCCCCACTGACGATCTCCTCTGTGCGGTGTCGTGGGAAGAGGAACGAGGAGAAGACTCACTGATGGAGGTCCATTGGGCAACCTCAGTGAGGACCTCCCGACCCCTACTAACGTGTTGCGTTCTCTTCCCCTTGTCTAGACACCCACAGAGGGTGACGGTGGAGGGTCTTTTGGACACGGGAGCAGACGTCACCATCATCGCCTCCAGGGACTGGCCACATAGCTGGCCAGCCCACACGACAGACACAAGGGTCAGCGGTGTGGGAGGAGTCCAACACCCTGTCAGGAGTCGTGAAGTGGTAACAGTCTACGGGCCAGAGGGCAGATCTGCAACTCTACAACCGTATGTATTAAACATACCAGTCACACTATGGGGAAGAGACGCCATGGAACAGTGGCAACTAACACTCGGGACGGAGGAAAATTTTTAGGAGGGGTCACTGAACAATTGCAGCTGCCCAAACTAACCTGGAAAACAGAAACACCAGTTTGGGTAGATCAGTGGCCCCTTCCCAGACAAAAGCTGCAAATTTTAAATGACTTAGTTAATCAAGAATTGGCTAAAGGACACTTGGAGCCTTCCACCAGTCCCTGGAACA
The DNA here is from genome assembly GCF_003984885.1 of Neopelma chrysocephalum. NCBI lineage: Eukaryota > Metazoa > Chordata > Aves > Passeriformes > Pipridae > Neopelma > Neopelma chrysocephalum. The sequence continues at coordinate 3,710 of NW_020918897.1, read as the reverse complement.
CTCCAGTGTTCGTCATCAAAAAATCCTCAGGTGCCTGGAGATTTCTCCAGGACCTGCGCAAAGTAAATGAAGTCCTCGAGCCAATGGGAGCCCTCCAGCAGGGAATGCCTTCTCCATCCATGCTCCCTGCTGAATGGCCCCTAGTGGTAATCGACATTAAGGACTGTTTTTTCCATATATATTTGAATCCGGCTGATTCGGCGAAATTTGCGTTTTCAGTCCCTGCCATCAACGTTTGTGAACCCCATCGCAGGTTCCAGTGGAAGGTGCTTCCACAGGGGATGAAAAATTCTCCAACACTTTGTCAGATGTTTGTGGCAAAAGTGTTGGAACCAATTAGAAAGAAATTTCCGCAATCAATCATCTTCCATTATATGGATGATGTATTGATTTGCGCAAAAACTAAACTATCAGTCAGGCAGACATTAGATGCTACAATTGCGGCTCTAAACTCAAACGGATTGGAAATATCCCCTGAAAAGATACAAAGAGAAGCACCTTGGAGGTACCTCGGACTCCAAATTAACGCAAAAGCTATAAAACCACAATCAGTTGAAATTGACAAAAAGGTCCGAACTTTAAACGACCTCCAAAAGCTACTAGGAGCGATCAATTGGATCAGACCTGTGCTGGGGATCACAACCGGTGATCTGCACCCACTGTTCGAGCTTCTGAAAGGAGATGCAGATCTGTCCTCCCCCAGATTTTTAACATCAGACGCCAGAAACGCCCTTGCCACAGTCGAAATGAAAATATCCGAGAGACAATCTAACAGAAAGATGGAGGGACTGCCATCCTCACTAGTAATCATCAAAGAAAGACACCAACCGTTAGCAATATTGGGACAATTCACAACTGATGGAAAAGACTTCTGTCTGTGGGAGTGGTTGTTCCTCCCCCACCAATTTTCCAAAACAATCGTAACAATAGCAGAGATGATTGGCAAATTAATTTTTAAAGGCCGCACCAGGTGTTTAGAACTCAGTGGAGAGGAACCAAATTACATCTACCTCCCATTGACTTCTGAACATCTGGAACAACTGCTGATAATTCTACGATTTGCGGAGAACCTTGCACTTTGTGGATGTCTTGTTGCCAATTATTCTTTTGTTTCCAAACAATTACTGCATTTCCGGTTCTCCCTGAGCCATCAGTAAAAATGGTTTTTGCATTTTTAATTGGTAGGTCTGATTGCATAACTTTTAGTTTTAATGGAATCGGAATTAGTCTTTGCAAAAACGGGCACGCCGGGAGGTGGAATTTGACTTCTCCCGGGTAACCCCCGATGGCAATTTGAAAGTCAGTAGAATTTTGCAGCAGTTGTTCGCGCCTTCCAAATTTTCAATAAAGAACCCATTAATATTGTCTCTGATTCGGCATACGTTGTGGGCATTGTCAAAAGGATTGAAAATTCGTATCTCAAAGAAGTATCTAATGAAAAATTATCTAATTTGCTGAAAAAATTATTATTTTTAATAGAAATCAGAGAATTCAGATATTATATTGTCCACACGAGGTCCCACACTACTCTACCAGGTCCTGTGGCTGAAGGAAACCAGATCGCCGACCATCTGGCAGGTATGGTGGTTACCCCAAATTTGTACCAACAAGCGAAAATTTCGCATGAATTTTTTCACCAGAATGCGCGATCGCTGAAAAAACAATTTGGCCTCAAATTATCACAAGCAAAAGAAATTTTAAAAGCTTGCCCTGATTGCCAAAAAATTGCCCCACTGGTTCCAGAGGGGACAAATCCCAGGGGGCTGTCAGCACTGGAAATTTGGCAATCTGATGTTACACACGTACCAGAATTCGGCAAATTAAAGTATGTTCATGTGTCTGTGGACACGTTTTCAAAAATGATTGTAGCCACCGCGCATTCTGGGGAAAAAAGCAGAGATGTCAAGAAACACTTCCTGTCTGCTTTTGCTAGGATGGGAGTCCCCAAACAAATTAAAACCGATAATGGACCGTCCTATGTGTCTGCAGACACGAAAAAGTTTTTTGATGATTGGGGAATTCACCATACCACTGGAATTCCTCACAACCCCACAGGACAGGGTATAGTAGAGCGGGCCCATCAAAACATTAAAAATTTACTCAATAAACAAAAGA
>NW_020918897.1:0-1585 GCF_003984885.1 Neopelma chrysocephalum | reverse complement strand
GGGCCCTTTCCCCCTGATCACATGGGGGAAAGGGTACGCATGTATTGCAGGACCAACAGGACCAAAGTGGGTCCCAACCCGAAGGATAAAGATACATCACGGACAAGACACAACATGCGAACCATCTACCTCTCCACTCTCTTCACCATCGCCTTAAGTTTCATCGACACCTCCACATCATTCCCTCTGAAGAACTGGATGAACCAACCAAATGAAAATCTATGGGTAACGTTGGCAAAAGCTACGGGAACAGACACCCTGTGTCTGGCCCAGTCGGGCGCTGGCAACCCTTTTCAGACCTGTCTCGTAGGTGTCCCCATTTCTTCTACTAACGACTGGAACGCATTTTTACCACTCACCCGAATTACAGACCCTCTCCCTTTTACTTCTGCTACTCTTGCTCAGGCTGTCTCTCGCACCCATCTTTCCTTTGACCCTCCCCAAGAAATCGATCTTTTTGGTTCAGTCCCTACTAACACCTGCATCTTGTTCCACCGCTACACAGAACCCAAATTGTTTACCCCGTTTAATGTCTCTGCTAATAAACCCATCTATCGCGAGCTTCCTTCTTCCTGGTGCAACCACTCCGTGATCACTGCGGTGACCACGGAGACAATACCGAGGTGGAGAAAACTCCCCCAAGGGTTTTTCCTCCTGTGCGGGGACCGGGCTTGGCAGGGAATCCCTGCATACCCAGAAGGCGGACCTTGCACAGTAGGAAAACTTGCCCTTTTTAATCCGGCTAAGTTTCAACTCCCAGATTCCTCCCCGCAAAATCAGGCTCCAAATTCCCCTTCGTCGACAATTAGCAGAACCAAAAGAACATTTGTCCTGTATGAACGCCCAGTCCTCCCAAAACCTCGTCCTACACCTCCTAAACCCCCAGTACCTCTTGCTGCTCCCGCACCCAAAACACCTCCTCTCCTTGTTCCACCTTCCTGGACCGCTCCACCACCCCTACCATTCCCTGCAGACTGTGATTCCAATATTAACATTTGGCCTAAAATAAAAAATTACTGGGCTTCCTTTGGTGTATTTTCAGGAATAGGAACTTCCCATGCGTTATCTCTCCTCACCCACCTCGGTTGCTGGCTCACGAAGGAAGCTAATGCAACCACGACCGCGATAGAGGGATTGTTAGCAGACACACAGAAATTGAAAGAAGTCAGTTTACAAAATCGTGCAGCCATAGACTTCCTACTCTTGGCACACGGACATGGGTGCCAAGAGTTTGAAGGCATGTGCTGCATGAACTTCTCAGATCATGCACAATCGATCCATAAAAGCATTGATCAGTTAAGAAGTTTGGTCCAAGACATTCACCAGTCCCACAGTGAGGGGTTAGATGGGATGTTCGATTGGCTTAAGTTCCCATCAATTCCTAATTGGCTTAGAAGAATATTAATTTTAGCTTTAATTTCTGTGGGTGGTCTTCTTGCTTTGTGCACTTGCTTGCCCTGTCTTTTTGTTTGTTTCCGCCAGCTGTTCCTGAGATCGATCAACGCCAACGTTGTGCAAGTAAATAAAGAAGGGGGAGATGTGGAGGATCAATTATCAGATTGGGAGAGATACAAGAAGTGGAGAG
>NW_020918896.1:2073-2426 GCF_003984885.1 Neopelma chrysocephalum | reverse complement strand
GCTGGGCACACCTGGGGGGGACACAGGTGACACAGGTGACATTGGGGACATGGGGGGGACATGGGGACACCACCTGGTTCACCTGGCTGGGGACACCTGGGGGGACACAGGGTGACACAGGTGACACCAAGTGACCCCAGGTGACACCAGGGTGGCCCAGGTGATGGTCACTCACCGGGGGCCAGGTGGACATAGGGGGACACTGGGAGGACACGGGATGACACTGGGTGACACAGTGAGACACAGGTGACACGAGGTGACACTGGGTGACCCCAGGTGACCCCAGGTGACACCAGGGTGGCCCCAGGTGACCCCAGGTGACACCAGGGTGGCCCCAGGTGACAGTCACTCAC
>NW_020918896.1:0-2063 GCF_003984885.1 Neopelma chrysocephalum | reverse complement strand
GACACAGAGACAACACGGGATGACACAGCAATAGCACCGGGTGACACAGAGATAACACAGGTGACACTGGGGACACAGAGTGACCCAGGGTGACACCAAGTGACACAGGTGACCCCAGGGTGACCCCAGGTGATGGTCACTCACCGTTGGCGGGTCGTGCCTCGAGCACCAGGGCGGGCCGGGCGGCCTCCAGGTCGTAGATGACGGCGCAGCCCGAGCGGAAGGAGGCGACGGCGTGGGACGGCTGCGTGGCCGAGAACGTCACCGACGTGGGGACACCGTGCTCTGGGGGGGGACAGGTGACCAGGTGTGTCCCAGGTGTGTCCCCAGATGCCCAGGTGCTCCCCAAGGTATGTCCCAGGTCCCCAGGTGTGTCCCCAGGTGTGTCCCAGGTGCCTCCCCATGTGCCCAGGTGTGTCCCCAGGTGTGTCCCAGGTGCCTCCCCCTGTGTCCAGGTGTGTCCCCAGATGTATCCCCAGGTACCCAGCTGTATCCCCAGGGAGCCCAGGTGTGTCCCCAGGTACCCAGGTGTGTCCCCAGGTGTGTCCCCAGGGTGCCCAGGTGTGTCCCCAGATGCCCAGGTGTGTCCCAGGTGTGGGACGGCTGCGTGGCCGAGAACGTCACCGACGTGGGCACACCGTGCTCTGGGGGGGGACACAGGGACACAGGGTGACCAGGTGTGTCCCCAGATGCCCAGGTGCCTCCTCATGTGCCCAGGTGTGTCCCCAGATGCCCAGGTGCCTCCCCATGTGCCCAGGTGTGTCGCAGAGGTGTCCACAGATGCCCAGGTGTGTCCCCAGGTGTGTCCCCAGAGTGCCCAAGTGTGGCCCAGGTGTGTCCCCAGATGCCCAGGTGTGTCCCCAGGCGTGTCCCAGGGGTGTCCTCAGATGCCCAAGTGTGGCCCAGGTGTGTCTCCAGAGTGCCCAGGTGTGTCTCCAGAGTGCCCAGGTGTGTCCCCAGGTGTGTCCCCAAATGCCCAGGCGTATCCCCAGGGTGCCCAGGTGTGTCCCCAAGTGTGTCCTCAGATGCCCAGATGTGTCCCCAGGTGTATCCCCAGGTACCCAGGTGTGTCCCCAGGTGCCCAGGTGTGTCCCCAGGTACCCAGGTGTGTCCCCAGGTGCCTCCCCAGATACCCAGGTGTGCCCCTAGGTGTATCCCCAGGGTACCCAGGTGCCCCCCGATCCCCAGGTGCCCCCCAGGTGCCTCTCCAGATGCCCAGGTGTATCCCAGGTGCCCCCCAGGTGCCCTTCATGTGCCCAGGTGCCCCTCCAGCCGTATCCCCGGTCCCCAGGTGTGTCCCCAGATGCCCAGGTGCCCCCCTAAATGGCCCCCCAGGTGTCCAGGTGTATCCCAGGTGTATCCCAGGTGCCCTCCACGTGCCCAGGTGTGTGCCAGCTGTATCCCAGGTACCCAGGTGTATCCCATGTGCCCCCCAGGTGCCCCCTCTCCCCCCGGTGCCCCCCGGGTGCCCCCCCAGGTCCCCAGGTGCCCTCCACGTGCCCAGGTATATCCCAGGTGCCCCCTCTCACTGCTGTGCCTGTTGTAGACCCCCAGGCAGGTGCATACCAGATGCCCAGGGGTCCCTCCAGGTACCCAGGTGTATCCCAGGTGCCCCCCAGGTGCCCCCCGCGTCCCCAGGTGTACCCCGGTGCCCCCCAGGTGCCCAGGTGCCCCCCAGGAGTATCCCAGGTACCCAGGTGCCCCCCAGGTGCCCCCCAGGTGCCCCCTCTCACTGCTGTGCCCGTCGTAGACCCCCAGGTGCCCGCCCAGGTGCCCCCCCAAGCTGTATCCCAGGTGCCCAGGTGCCTCCCCAGATGCCCAGGTGTATCCCAGGGTGTCCAGGTGTATCCCAGGTCCCCAGGTGCCCCCCAGGTGCCCCCTCTCACCGCCGTGCCCGTCGTAGACCCCCAGGCAGGCCCCGTCCCGTCGCCGGGGGTCCCAAATGCGGACGGTGCCGTCGGCCGAGCAGGAGGCCAAACGCTCCCCCGAGGCGTTGAAGGCCAGACCCCAAACGGCGTCCCCGTGACCTTCCAGGACCCCACAGAGCACCCCGGGGTCTGGGG
>NW_020918895.1:618-1095 GCF_003984885.1 Neopelma chrysocephalum | reverse complement strand
GGGCTACCCATTCCAATGTGTGACCACCCAATTTTTTCCTAATCTCTAATCCGAATCTCCCCAGTCTCTCGGTAAGGCCATTTCCCCCGGTCCTCACTGCAGGACAGCGGCTCTTTCCCAGTTCAAACCTCGGCACAGCCACCGAAACGGGCGCGGGTCCGTGGAAGCACTTCCTGATTCTCGTCACTACCTCACTCCACATCCCCCGTCGCGAAGCACCCCGGGAGCTCAGCCCAGCACCGCGGGAGGGTCCCCGCATCCCCGGGGCTCCCTCCGGGCCCCCCCGCGCCTCATTCCGGTACCGCCAGGATCACCCTTATCCCGCAGCTCCCGCAGGTAGGACGCGGCCACGCCGCGCTGCCCCAGCCCGCACCGAGCCGCTCCAGCCCCCGCTGCTCCGCTCCCCGGCGCGCTTCTCCAGCCCGCGCCGCTCCAGCCCCCGCCGCGCTTCTCCAGCCCCCGCCGCGCTTCTCCAGC
>NW_020918895.1:0-608 GCF_003984885.1 Neopelma chrysocephalum | reverse complement strand
CTTCAACCAAGGATTCCTGCCCTCTACGAGCGGAGGAGCTGTGCGGGGAGAGGACTTCATCTATGTTAATTTAGGGAGTTAGACCTGCTGTTTCGTTGCTGGGCTCCCAAAGCAACCGACACCCTTTCCCGCAGGAAAGAAAGGCTCTAGCCTTTGTGAGTCAGGTGCAGTTTCAGGGCAGGGCTCCGGCAAGCTAACAAAACCCTTTCCACGCGAACAGAAAGTTTTGCCACCTGTACCTGACACCCAAAAGCTATAGGCTTTCTTTCCGGGGGAAATGGCCCTAATTTTCATACAAATTACAATCCCAAATACAAATTCCAATACTAAATCCAATACTAAGCATCATACTGGTTCTCTTTATCAGTCCTCTTCTCCATCAGGCTCTTCACCAACCTTGATTATAAGTGAGATGCAAACCATGTGTTGCATCTCCCAGAGCTTTTATACCCTCTGGGATTGGACTCCCCCCTTTCCCCGGGGCCTCGTGGGAAGGGAGGTGGGCCCGGCCAGGGGTATATTAACCCCAGCCTTTGCTAAGGGGAGACATCCAGCAGCCGAGCTTCAATGGGATAAGAGCTCTCCTGTTCTATCATTGAATGGGACTT
>NW_020918894.1:2461-3045 GCF_003984885.1 Neopelma chrysocephalum | reverse complement strand
CCGCAGGGCAGCACAGGTACCTGCAGCCATCCCCTCCTGGGCTGGGCCTGCTGTCACTGCTCAGCCCAGCACCGCTGTCGCAGCCCTCCAGGGGACATCCATCTCTTCCTTGCCTTCCTCCTCTAGCTGGTTTGCAGATTCATCAGGTGCATTTGGCGTGAAGAGACCACTTTCATGGCCACTGGGGGCATGGCAAACTGGGACCTCTTCAATGCCCAGACCAGCGCTGCCCTGCTGGATTTGCTTGTGGAGAGCGGTGTCTACACAGGGAAGCAAGTAAGCAGCCTGTGGCCAGGGCTCCAGTGCCCCAGGGATGCTGTGGCCCCTCACGCCGGCTGCGCTGGGCCCCCTCAGCCTTTGAGAGCAGCAGAGTGTGGTGGCAAGGGGAGCACTTCTTGGGGAAAGCTGGTCAAGTTGCTGGCTCTGGCAGCTCTCCAACCGTTCCCCGTGTCCCCTCCAGGTGCCGGCCATAGTCAGGTGCATCCACCAGTGGCTCACGTCCAATGTGTCGGCTGAGCACAGGCTGGACAAGACTCTTGTCCTGCTGACCGAGGCACACCCTGTGGATGTTGCAGTGACCCTGC
>NW_020918894.1:0-2361 GCF_003984885.1 Neopelma chrysocephalum | reverse complement strand
TTGGGGGAAGCTGGGCAAGTTGCTGGCTCTGGCAGCTCTCCAACTGTTCCCCGTGTCCCCTCCAGGTGCCGGCCATAGTCAGGTGCATCCACCAGTGGCTCACGTGCAATGTGTCTGCTGAGCACAGGCTGGACAAGACTCTTGTCCTGCTGACCGAGGCACACCCCGTGGATGTTGCAGTGACCCTGCTGCGCTCTGCCCCAGCCTGTGACAGGTATGGGGCCCACCTGCCTTGAGGGCTCCCCTGCCTTTAGACCCCATCCCCCTGCACAACCTGTCCCAAATGGTGTACCAGAGAGATGGAGACTTCCAGGACACTCCAGCTCCTCTCTGCCAGCTTTGGCATGTCCAGCCCCCAATCCTGAGGCCAGCCTGCCTCCCTGCCCCACAAGGCACCGTGGCTCTGTCACCTGGGCCCTGCAGATGCCCAGGCCACAGCGCTGTGTCCCAGACCCCCCTGAGCCAGAGTTCTGACTCCACAGAGCTGCTCGCACCATGTGGAGGACGCTCATCTCCTCCAGAGGGACTAAGGAGCCGGTGCTGCAGATCCTCTTCCGTGCGCTGGAATTCTGGCCAGCGCACAGGACACGCACCTCGGATGGGGATGAGAGCGATGTCTTTGCCCTGGCTGTGAGTTTATTGAGCTGGCCTCTGCTCAGCCCCAGCTTTCCTTTGGGATACCTTTTCATCCTCCCTCACCACTGCTTCTCCCTGCCTCAGGCACCAGGCTGCAACCCTGGCTTAGGGGCAAGTTCAGGGCCAGCAGGCCGGGGGATCCCCCTGTGTCTCCCCTGGCCTCTCCCTGCCACGCTGGGGCCCTACCACATGGACATCTGGGCCCTGAGAGCTGTCTCTGGGTGCTTTGTCTTTGGCAGGCAACTGTGGCACTCTGGGAGATCCTCCAGCTGCCCTGGTGCCCAGGGGCAGTGAAGACCAATTTGCCCCGCCTCCTTCTGACTCTGCTCTTCCAAGTTTTCATCAGCACAGAGGAGATGTCAGAGGAGGTCGAGACCTTCTGGGGGCGATGCCGGGAGCAGCGCAGCCTTCCCCCCAACCCCAACAGGTGCTCCATCCCAGTCCTCTCTCCCTGCCACGCCCTCGGGGCTGGGGCCGGGGCTCTGCGCCTGACCTGGGCTGTGCTCTGCACACAGGTTTGCAGTGCAGACCGTGAAAGCCCTGCTGCGCCAGCTGCTGGATGAGGACGTGGTGATGGTGATCCATCGCAAGTGTGGCTGGGACATGCTCCTCAAGGCTGACACCCACCACTATGCAGTGGGTCTGCTGGCCAGGTGAGAGCCCTTTCCCCCCACTGCCCCCGGCATTCCTGCCCTGTGCACAGGCCACCCCACACAGTGCCCGTGCTGCTGGGCCAGAGGGCCTTGGCAGCCAGGGATGGCTGAGCAGAGTGGCAAAGGCGGAGAGGGGCGGCTGCACAGGAGGAGCCACCTCCCAAAGCGCCCATGTCCCCTCCTGGGCTGGTGGCCAAAGATCAGGCCTGTGTGAGTGTGTCCCAGGGGAGCTTTACCCACCTGGCTCAGGGTCTCTGGTGCCTTTATTCCCCCTTGCAGGGAGCTGTGCCGTGTCTCCCACTCCTTCTGCCGCAGCGTCGCCGCCAACCTGCTCCCGCGGCTCAGCAGGGAAGAGCCCCTGTGGGAACTGCCTGCCCTGGCGTTCCTGGTGGAGGTGAGCCTGATGGCGAGCGCTGCCTGGCCCAGCTGCCTCCCCCTCTCTGCCCTCTCACAGCCGCAGCCGCCTGGGACGGTGCCTGCACCCTGTGCTGCTGCCTGGGCCCAGCCCCGGGCGGGTCCGGGCTCCTGCCGGCCGGGCACCCCATCACTGCTCCCTGCCTTTCAGGTGCTGCACTGCCTGAACCCCAGACAATGCGGGCTCAGCGTCCTGCAGGTTATTTCAAGGCGCCTGCGCAGTGAGTGCCCCGAGAGGCGTCGCCTGGCGCTCCGAGGCCTGGTGGTGATCAGCAAGGCTCCCGCACTGGTGAGCAGGGGGCAGGGGCTGAAGCCGGGCCGGCAGCGTGCGGCTGTGCAAGGCAGTAGCTTGGCCTTGGCTGGCCTTTGGCAGCTGTGCCAGCTGCTCCCAGTTCTCCTCCTCCCCGTTCAGCTGCCCGACTCCTTTGGGACGCGCCTTTGGCCTCTGGGCCCCGCGGCAGCAGCGTGGGGCTGCACCACAGCATTGTCTTCCACACAGGCTAAGAGCATCTGGAGCCTGAATGAAGGCCTCCTGGAGCTACTGCAGGATGCAGACACAGAGGCGGTTGAGATGACCCTCTCTGCGTTCATCAATGTGCTGCACTTGAAAGTCATCCAAGTATCCAGCCCCACTGCCCTTAAATTGCTTGAGGCGCTG
>NW_020918893.1:0-3448 GCF_003984885.1 Neopelma chrysocephalum | reverse complement strand
CAGCCCTGGCCAAAGGGCTGCCAGCAGCATTGGTGCCCTTGCCCACACCTTCCTTCTCGGTGTCACCCCCCGTGTTTAGGATGGCCACCAGCCAGAACTTCTCCCAAGGAGGCCGTGGCAGCTTGTGTGGAAGGCCCCGTGCCCTTCCTGCTGCGACTGCGTCGGCGGCCGAGGGGGCTCCTTGTGCTGCCGTGAGCAGGCACAGGAGGGGAGTGTTTGCTCATTTCTCGAGCCGTTCCCACAGTTCAGGTCCAGCCAGATTAGATACTTCAGAGAGCGGATTCCCTCCAAGGTGGGGCAGGTTGGCCGGGCTGGGGGAGGCCCCAGACCACGTGGCACTGTGTCACAGAGCCCTTTGTGACACGCTGGGCGTGGCTGGTGGGACGGAAGGGGGCAGGGTGTCCAAGGGCCCTTTATGACCCGTGGTGACAGAGGTGCTGCTGGTGACACGGCCGCAGTGTCAACAGTGCTCCTCGGAGCAGGCGACGGGACAGGACGGGACAGAGCAGAGCTGTGCGGAGCCTCCGCTCAGCCCACTCGTACCTTGCTGTTTCGGAGCTTTTTGGAGGATTTTCTCATTTCCAGGTGCCCTCGAGGCCTTTCTGTGTTACTTGGAGACCCAGAGCTTCTCCGAGGCATCTCCAATCCCTGTGGCAGGTGACCTCAAGGCCATTCTGCAGGACTTGGAGACCCAGAGTTTCTTTGAGGAGTCTCCAATCCCTGTGGCAGGTGGCCTCAAGGCCATTCTGCAGGACTTAGTGACCCGGAGCTTCTCCGAGGCGTCTCTCTTGCAGGTGCCCTCGACACCAGACTGTGGCATGGCAGGGAGACGCTTCAGCCTGCTCAGGCTGCTCTGGAGGAAGAAGGAGGAGGAAAGCCCTGGGGCTGCTCCAGCACAGCAGCCTGAAGAGGTGCAGCAGGTGCAGCCCCTGCAAGAGGGTAAGTGCTGGAGCTGGGCCACAGGGCTGGTGGCTGCAACCCCCTTGGCCTCATCCTGTCCCATCCCCTCTGGACATTCCCAGGGAAAGGGAGGGGGCAGAGGGGCCGGGGCTGATCTCCCGGCAGCCGTGCTCCATCCACTGGGCATCCCGGGGCTGGCCCTGCTCCTGGAGCCCAGGCCTGGGCTGTGTTCTCTGGCCTCTCCCGCACACCCTCAGCTCTGAGCGCACTCGCTCTTTGCCAGATGCAGGCCAGGAGCGGACAGAAGAGCAACTCCGTGCCCGTGGCCGCTTCCGCAGGGCAGCACAGGTACCTGCAGCCACCCCCTCCTGGGCTGGGCGTGCTGTCACTGCTCAGCCCAGCACCGCTGTCGCAGCCCTCCAGGGGACATCCATCTCTTCCCTGCCCTTCTTTCTCCTGCAGACATTTATGAAATTCGTGGGCAGTCGGCGTAGAAAGTCCAGGATCACATCAGCTGATGTCGAGGCCCAGCCTGACACCATCCCAACCCAGCTGAAGCCAAAGCCTGATGTCAGCACCATGGCGACTGCTGGCACAGCAAAGTGTGACACCGCAACCAGTGATCACACAACCCACTGGGACACCACCTCGAGCGATGCCGTGTCACACTGTGACTCTGCGCTGCCTGGGCTCATGGAGGAGGCCGAAGCCACAACAACGGAGGGCGTGGCGAGCACTGACGCCGCGCCTGTTCAGCGCCTGGCCGATGCCCCCAGCCTGGACTTTCTTGGGGAGAGAACTGTCTCTGCTGAAGTAAGCAGCCTGTGGCCCCCCAAGATGGGTGCACTGGCCCCCTCAGCCTTTGAGGCTGGCACAGTGTGCTGGGAAGGGAAGCATTTCTCAGGGGAAGCTGGGCAAGTTGCTCATTCTGGCAGCTCTCCACCTCTCCCCCGTGCATCCACCAGGCCAGACTGTGGCACTTGGGCACCTGGGGCTACTCAAGGCATCTCCAGTCCCTGGGGCAGGTGCCCTCGAGGCCAGATGGTGGGACTGGATGAGGCGGAGCATTTCCCAGGTTTTACTCTTGCAGCTGCCTTCAAGGCACGACTGCAGGACTTGGGGAGCCAAAGCTTTTCCATGGCATCTCTGCTGCAGGCAGCCATAACGCCAGACAGAGACGTGCAGCAGAGCCCCCCCACGGTGCCCAAGCTGGCCTGGGTGAGGGAGGAGGAGGAGGAGGAGGAAAGCCCTGGGGCTGCTCCAGCACAGCAGCCTGAAGAGGTGCAGCAGGTGCAGCCCCTGCAGGAGGGTGAGTGCTGGAACTGGGCCACAGGGCTGGTGGCTGCAGCCCCCTTGGCCTCATCCTGTCCCATCCCCTCTGGACATGCCTAGGGAAAGGGAGGGGGGCAGAGGGGCTGGGGCTGATCTCCCGGCAGCCATGCTCCATCCACTGGGCATCCTTCCTGCTCCTGGAGCCCAGGCCTGGGCTGTGTTCTCCGGCCTCTCCCACACACCCTCAGCTCTGAGCACGCTCGCTCTTTGCCAGATGCAGGCCAGGAGCGGACAGAAGAGCAGCTCCGTGCCCGTGGCCGCTTCCGCAGGGCAGCACAGGTACCTGCAGCCATCCCCGCCTGGGCTGGGTCTGCTGTCACTGCTCAGCCCAGCACCGCTGTCACAGCCCTCCAGGGGACATCCATCTCTTCCTTGCCTTCCTCCTGTAGCTGGTTTGCAGATTCATCAGGTGCATTTGGCGTGAAGAGACCACTTTCATGACCACTGGGGGCACGGCAAACTCAGACCTCTTCAATGCCCAGACCAGCGCTGCCCTGCTGGATTTGCTTGTGGAGAGCGGTGCCTACACAGGCAAGCAAGTAAGCAACCTGTGGCCAGGGCTCCAGTGCCCCAGGGATGCTGTGGCCCCTCACGCCAGCTGCGCTGGGCCCCCTCAGCCTTTGAGACCAGCAGAGTGTGGGGGCAAGGGGAGCACTTCTTGGGGGAAGCTGGGCAAGTTGCTGGATCTGGCAGCTCTCCAACTGTTCCCCGTGTCCCCTCCAGGTGCCGGCCATAGTCAGGTGCATCCACCAGTGACTCACGTCCAATGTGTCTGCTGAGCACAGGCTGGACAAGACTCTTGTCCTGCTGACCGAGGCACACCCTGTGGATGTTGCAGTGACCCTGCTGCGCTCTGCCCCAGCCTGTGACAGGTATGGGGCCCACCTGCCTTGAGGGCTCCCCTCCCTTTAGACCCCATCCCCCTGCACAACCTGTCCCAAATGGTGTGCCAGAGAGATGGAGACTTCCAGGACACTCCAGCTCCTCTCTTTGCCAGCTTTGGCATGTCAAGCCCCCAATCCTGAGGCCAGCCTGCCTCCCTGCCCCACAAGGCACCGTGGCTCTGTCACCTGGGCCCTGCAGATGCCCAGGCCACAGCGCTGTGTCCCAGACCCCCCTGAGCCAGAGTTCTGACTCCACAGAGCTGCTCGCACCATGTGGAGGACGCTCATCTCCTCCAGAGGGACTAAGGAGCCGGTGCTGCAGATCCTCTTCC
>NW_020918892.1:1948-2810 GCF_003984885.1 Neopelma chrysocephalum | reverse complement strand
GTGTCCAGGTCACCTCAATTTGGGGGTCTCAGGTATCCAGGTGACCCCAAATTTGGGGGTCTCAGGTGTCCCAATTTTGAGGGTCCCAGTGACCCAAATTTGGGGGTTTTAATTGTCCAGGTGACCCCAATTTGGGGGTCTCAGGTGTCCAGGTGACCTTAAGGGACCCAAATTTGGGGTCTGGGGGGTCCAGGTGTCCTTAAAGGACACAGGTGTCCAAGTGATCCAAATTTGGGAGTTTTAAGCGTCCAGGTCACCCCAATTTCGGGGGGTCTCAGGCCTCCCGAATTCCCGAACCTTCCCAAAAAAATTCCCGGAATTGCAGGGTGTGGATCGTGGCCATGGTGGGCCTGAGCTTGGCCTGGCTGCCCGTGGTGGAGGCGGCCCGAGGGGGGAAACTCTTCGACTACATCCAGGCCATCTCCAGCTACCTGGCCCCGCCCGTCGCCGCCGTCTTCTTCCTCGCTGTCTTCGTGCCCCGCGTCAACGAGCCCGTGAGTGGCCCTGGGGGGATCCCGTGGGGGATTAATAGCTTTAATTGGCGATTAATAGCTTCTAATAGGCAATTAATAGGGGATAATTGGGGATTAATAGCTTCTAATAGGCGATTAATAGGGGATAATTGGGGATTAATAGCTTTTAATAGGTTATTATGGCTTCTAATAGGCGATTAATAGGGGTTAATAGGTGATTAATAGGGGATAATTGGTGATTAGTGGCTTCTAATAGGCGATTAATAGGGGTTAATAGGCAATTAATAGCTTCTAATAGGCAAATAATAGGGGCTAATTGGTGATTGATAGCTTCTAATAGGCGATTAATAGGGGATAATTGGGGATTAATGGGGGTTAATTGGCGATTA
>NW_020918892.1:0-1938 GCF_003984885.1 Neopelma chrysocephalum | reverse complement strand
AGGGGATAATTGGGGATTAATGGGGGCTAATTGGGGATTAATAGCTTCTAATAGGCGATTAATAGCTTCTAATAGGGGATTAAATGGGGCTAATTGGCAATTAATATCCCTGTTATTTATTGTTCCATTTCAGGGTAATTTCAGGTCATTTTGGGGCGATTTAGGGCCAATTTGGGGTTATTTTGGTGCAATTTTGTCCCATTTCAGGGCAATTTTGTTCCATTTTGGTGCAATTTTGTCCCATTTTGGTGCAATTTTGTCCCATTTTGGGGCAATTTATTCCCATTTTGGAGCAATTATTTTGGGGTCATTTTGGGGCAATTTGTCCCATTTTGGGGCAATTTTGCTCCATTTCGGGGCAATTTTGTCCCATTTTGGTGCAATTTTGTTCCGTTTTTAGTGCAATTTTGTCCCGTTTTGGGGCAATTTAGTCCCATTTTGGAGCAATTATTTTGGGGTAATTTTGTTCAATTTTGGGGCAATTCAGGGCCATTTTGGCTGAATTTTGGGCCATTTCGAAACCATTTTGTCCCATTTTGGAGCAATTATTTTGGGGCCATTTTGGGGCAATTTTGTCCCATTTTGGGGCAATTTTATCCCATTTTGGAGCAATTATTTTGGGGCCATTTTGGGGTAATTTCAGGTCAATTTGGGGTAATTTCAGGTCATTTTGGACTAATTTCAGGACATTTTGGAGCCATAATTTTGGGGCCATTTGGGGGCAATTTTAGGTCAGTTTTGCTCATTTTTTGGGGTATTTTGGGCTCATTTTGGGGTCATTTTGGGGTAATTTTGTTCCATTTTGGTGCAACTTTGCACCATTTTGGAGCAATTATTTTGGGGTCATTTTGGTGCAATTTTGTCCCATTTTGGGGTAATTTTTGTCCCATTTCGGTGCAATTTTGTTCCATTTCGTGGCAATTTCGCACCATTTTGCAGCAATTATTTTGGGGCCATTTTGGGGTAATTTCAGGTCTTTTTGGGGTAATTTCAGGATATTTCGGTGCAATTTTACACCCTTTGGAACAATTATTTTGGGGCCATTTTGGGGCAATTTTAGGTCAGTTTTGTTCATTTTGGAGTCATTTTGGGGCAATTTTGTTCCATTTTGGGGCAATTTTATCCCATTTCAGGGCAATTTGGGGCCATTTTGGGGCAATTTCTTTCCATTTTGGGGTGATTTTGCACCATTTTGCAGCAATTATTTTGGGGGCATTTTGGGGTAATTTTGTTCCATTTTGGGGCAATTTCGCCCCATTTTGGAGCAATTATTTTGGGGTCATTTGGGGGCAATTTTAGGTCAGTTTTGCTCATTTTTGGGGTATTTTGGGCTCATTTTGGGACCATTTTGGGCTCATTTGGGGACCATTTTGGGGTCATTTTAGGGTAATCTGGGGCAATTTAGAGGCAATTTCGTCCCATTTCAGGGTGTTTTGGGGCCATTTTGGTGCAATTTTAGGTCAATTTTGCTCATTTTTGGTTACTTTAATGCAATTTTTGCCCATTTTTTCCCTTTTTTCCTCCCCCAGGGCGCGTTTTGGGGTCTGCTGGGGGGTCTGTGCCTGGGCCTGTCCCGTTTGGTGCCCGAGTTCGCCCTGGGGGATTTGGGGGGAGGGTCCTGCGGGACCCCCGGGCGCTGCCCCCGCGCCCTCTGCGGCCTCCACTACCTGCACTTCGCCGTCCTCCTCTTCCTCGCCACCGCCGGGGTCACCCTGGGGGTGTCCCTCTGCCACCCCCCCATCCCCAAAAAACACGTGAGTGGCCCCCAAAAACACTGGAAGAAAATCGGGGGGGATTTGGGGGGATTTGAGGGGGATTTGAGGGGATTTGGGGGGGATTTGGGGGGATTTGAGGGGATTTAGGGGGATTTGGGGGGGATTTGGGGGCTCCCTCTGCCACCCCCCCATCCCCAAAAAACACGTGAGTGGCCCCCCAAAA
>NW_020918891.1:467-1162 GCF_003984885.1 Neopelma chrysocephalum | reverse complement strand
CCCATTTTTTTGGCTGTAACTCACATTTTTCCCCCCTGAGATCCCAAATTTTTCCCCCTAAATCCCAATTTTCTCCCCCCAAACCCCAATTTCCCCCCCCCCCGTTTTTTGGGTGAAATTGGGGCCCAAAAACGGGCGATTTTAGGCCACATTTGGGTCAAAACTGGGGCAAAAAAACGAGCGATTTTGAGCCCCATTTTGGGGGATTTGGGGCCGAATTTCGGGCAAAAGTTGGGCCAAAAAAAATGGGCAATTTCAGGCCCAACTTGGGGCAATTTTGGGTCGATTTTAGGGAAAATTTTGGCCAATTTTGGGTCAAAGTTCAGGTGATTTCGAGCTGAATTTTGGGCGATTTTGAGCTGAATTTTCGGTGCAATTGGGCCCAATTTACCCCAAACCCCAATTTTCTCTCACCCTAAATCCCAATTTTTTGCCCCAAATCCCCCTTTTCTCCCCGCAAATCCGAATTTTTTTTTTGGCCCCAAACCCCAAATTTCTCCCCCAAATCTCAATTTTCTCCCCCCAAACCCCATTTTTGTTGCCCTAAATCTCAATTTTTTCACCCCAAATCCCAATTTTCTCCTCTAAACCCCAATTTTTTTTCCCAAACCCCATTTTTTTCACTGTAAATCCCCAATTTTTTTGCCTAAAATCCCAATTTTTTCACTGTAAATCCCCAATTTTTTTGCCTAAAA
>NW_020918891.1:0-457 GCF_003984885.1 Neopelma chrysocephalum | reverse complement strand
AAAATCCCAATTTTTTCACTGTAAATCCCCAATTTTTTTGCCTAAAACCCCAATTTTTTTTCACTGTAAATCCCCAATTTTTTTGCCTAAAACCCCAATTTTCTCCCCCCAAACCCCAATTTTTTTTGCTGTAAATCCCAATTTTTTTTCCCTAAACCCCAATTTTGCCCCATAAATCTCCCTTTTTTTTGCCCAAAATCCCAATTTTTTCACTGTAATCCCCAATTTTTTTGCCTAAAATCCCAATTTTTTACCCTAAATCCCAATTTTCCCCCCAAACCCCATTTTTCCCCCCTACACCCCAATTTTCCCCCCACAAATCCCAATTTTCTCTCCCCAAACCCCAATTTTTTCACCTTAAATCTCAATTTTTTCACCTTAAATCTCAATTTTTTTCCCCTAAATCTCATTTTTCTCCCCCCAAACCCCAATTTTACCCCCATAAATCCCAATTTTC
>NW_020918890.1:1821-2672 GCF_003984885.1 Neopelma chrysocephalum | reverse complement strand
TGTGGGGTCAGGGGTCAGTGTGTGGGGTCAGGGGTGGGTCTGTGCCCTCCAGGTGACATTGGGGTGTCCCCACAGGAGGGTGGCAACGTGACAGGACACGTGTGGGGTCAGGGGTCAGTGTGGGGGGTCAGGGATCAGTCTGTGGGGTCAGGGGTCAGTGTGCAGGGTCAGGGGTGGGTCTGTGCCCCCCAGGTGACACTCTGGTGTCCCCACAGGCGGGTGGCAGTGCGGCAGGACACGTGTGGGGTCAGGGGTGGGTCTGTGCCCCCCAGGTGACACTGGGGTGTCCCACAGGCGGGTGGCAGTGTGACAGGACACGTGTGGGGTCAGGGGTGGGTCTGTGCCCCCCAGGTGACACTGGGGTGTCCCCACAGGCGGGTGGCAGTGCGACAGGACACGTGCAGCATCGTGGCCATCTCCCTGAACATCCTGCAGCGCGTCCACCCCGTCATCTGGTCCCTGAGCTCCCTCCCCTTCGACTGCACCCAGGCCCTGCCCGTCCCCAAACCCATCGGTGGGTGACAGGGACGGGGACAATGACAGAGATGGGGACAAGGACAGGGACAGTGACAGGAATGGGGACAAGGACAGGGACAGGGATCCCTCCCTTTCCCCCAAACCGTCGGTGGGGGACAGGGACAGGGACAAGGACAGGGACAGGGACAATGGCAAGGACAGGGATCCCTCCCCTTCCCCCAAATCCATCAGTGGGTGACAGGGATGGGGACAATGACAGGAACTAGGACAGGGACAGGGACAATGACAGGGACGGGGACAATGACAGGGACAGGGATCCCTCCCCTTCCCCCAAACCCATGGGTGGGTGACAGGGACAGTGTGGGCACGGTGAC
>NW_020918890.1:0-1811 GCF_003984885.1 Neopelma chrysocephalum | reverse complement strand
GGGGGGGAGATGTGAGTATGGGGGGGTCCTGGGGGGCTCTGGGTGACTCTGGGGGGTCCTGGGGTGACCCTGGGGGGGTTATGGGGGACAAGTGACCCCCCCTGAGGTGTCACCCCCCTGTCCCAGCCGTGTCCTGACGCTGATCATGGACGGGATTTGCTCCGTCCGCTCCTTCCACCGGGACAAGGGGGGGGTCCTGGGTGACCCTGGGGGGCTCTGGGTGACCTTGGGGGGCTCTGGGTGACCGTGGGGTGCTCTGGGGTGGCAGGTGACCCCCCTCTGAGGGTGTCACCCCCCTGTGTCCCCCATCCCAGTCATGTCCTGACGCTGATCACGGACGGGATTTGCTCCGTCCGCTCCTTCCACCGGGACAAGGGGGGGTCCTGGGTGACTCTGGGGGGTCCTGGGGTGAATCTGGGGGGCTCTGGGTGACCCTGGGGGGTCCTGGGGTGACCCCAGGGTGTCCCCTGAGGTGTCACCCCCCTGTCCCAGCCGTGTCCTGACGCTGATCACGGACGGGATGTGCTCCGTCCGCTCCTTCCACTGGGACAAGGGGTGGTCTGGGTGACCCTGGGGGGCTCTGGGGTGACTCTGGGGGGTCCTGGGGTGACCCTGGGGGGCTCTGGGGTGACCCTGGGGGGCTCTGGGTGACCCTGGGGGGCTCTGGGTGACCCCAGGGTGTCCCCTGAGGTGCCACCCCCCTGTCCCAGCCATGTCCTGACGCTGATCACGGACAGGATTCGCTCCGTCCACTCCTTCCACTGGGACAAGGGGGGGTCCTGGGGTGACCCTGGTGGACTCTGGGTGACTCTGAGGGGCTCTGGGTGACCCTGGGGGGTCCTGGGGTGACCCTGGGGGGCTCAGGGGTGGCATGTGACCCCCCCTGAGGTGTCACCCCCCTGTCCCAGCCGTGTCCTGACCCTGATCACGGACGGGATTCGCTCCGTCTGTTCCTTCCACCGGGACAAGGGGGGGTCCTGGGTGACCCTGGAGGGTCCTGAGGTGACTCTGGGGGGCTCTGGGTGACTCTGGGGTGTCCTGGGGTGACCCTGGGGGGGTCTTGGGGGGCCAGTGACCCCCCCTGAGGTGTCACCCCCCTGTCCCAGCTACGTGCTGACCCTGATCACGGACAGGATTCGCTCCGTCCACTCCTTCCACTGGGACAAGGGGGAGTCCTGGGTGACCCTGGGGGGCTCTGGGGTGACTCTGGGGGGCTCTGGGTGACTCTCGGGGGTCCTGGGGTGACCCTGGGGGGCTCTGGGTGACCCTGGGGGGCTCTGGGTGACCCCAGGGTGTCCCCTGAGGTGCCACCCCCCTGTCCCAGCCGTGTCCTGACACTGATCACAGACAGGATTCGCTCTGTCCGCTCCTTCCACCGGGACAAGGGGGGGTCCTGGGTGACCCTGGAGGGTCCTGGGGTGACTCTGGGGGGCTCTGGGTGACCCTGGGGGCCTCTGGGGGTGGCAGGTGACCCCCCCTGAGGTGTCACCCCCCTGTCCCAGCTACGTGCTGACGCTGATCACGGATGGGATTCGCTCTGTCCACTCCTTCCACTGGGACAAGGGGGGGTCCTGGGGTGACCCTGGGGGGCTCTGGGGTGACTCTGGGGGGTCCTGGGGTGACTCTTGGTGGCTCTGGGGTGACCCTGGGGGGCTCAGGGGTGGCAGGTGACCCCCCTCTGAGGGTGTCACCCCCCTGTCCCAGCTACGTCCTGACCCTGATCACGGAAGGGATTTGCTCCATCCGCTCCTTCCACCGGGACAAGGGGGGGTCCTGGGTGACCCTGGGGGGCTCTGGGTGACCTTGGGGGG
>NW_020918889.1:2404-3952 GCF_003984885.1 Neopelma chrysocephalum | reverse complement strand
TTAATTCACATCTAATTAATTACCACATAATTCCCATCTAATTACCACCTAATTACCATATATCATTAGCACCTCATTATCACCTCATTAGCATGTAATTAGCTGACCTGTAGCAGGAATTGGGGGTGGACCAGACAGTGAGTAGATATAATTCCCATCTATTTAATTACCGCCTAATTTGCACCTAATTATCACCTCATTGCCATCTCATTAGCATGTCATTACCACCTCATTAGCATCTCATTAGCATCTCATTAGTATGTCACCAGCACTTTTTAACCTCGGGGACTCCCCTGAACATCCCGTTTCCCACCCTCTCCCACCTCCCCCCCAAACAATTACCACCTCATTAGCACATAACTTAATTACCACCTAATTATCACCTCATTAGCATCTCATTAACACCTCATTAGCATCTCATTAGCACGACGTGACCCCAGGAACTCACCTGGATGTCCCAACCCCTCCCCACACCCTCCACATATAATTAAAAACTAATTAAGTACCACCTGATTACCTCCTAACGAGCACCTCATTAGCATGTCATTAGCATCTCATTACCACCTCATTAGCATATTATTGGCACCTTTTAACCTCAAGGACTCACCTGAACCTCCCAAATTCCCTTCCTGTTTCCCACTGTCTCCCACCTCATTAGCACATTACTTATACCTAATTACCGTCTCATTAGCATCTCATTATCATCCAATTAATATATAATTACCATCCAATTAGCATCTCATTAGCATGTCACCAGCCCTTTTTAACCTCCAGGACCCACTTGAACCTCTCAAATTCCCTTTCCTCTCCCACCTCACATTTAAACAAGTCATCATCTCATTACCACATAATTTGCACCTAAGCACCACCTAATTAGCATCTAATTAGCATATCATTAACATCTAATTAGCATGTGATTACCCTACCTGTAGCAGTAGTTGGGGGCAGACCAGACGGTGAGCACGGGGTGGGATGGCCCTGAACCCCTCCCCACAAACCCCACATATAATTTGCATATAACTTACATCTACTTATCACCTATTTATTATCTAATCACCACCTAATTAGCATCTAATTAGCATGTGATTATCCTACCTGTAGCAGTAGTTGGGGGCAGACCAGACGGTGAGCATGGGGTGGGATTTGCTATAATCCCTCCCCGTGAACCCCACATATAACTCACATATAACTTACACCTAATTATCACCTAATTACCACCTAATTAGCATCTAATTAGCATGTGATTAACCCACCTGTAGCAGTAGTTGGGTGCAGACCAGACGGTGAGCACGGTCTCCCCGAAGTGCCACTTGTACCCCTCCATGACGAGCTGGTGGGCGCGGCAGATCATCGACACCTCGTTGGCCGCGTTGAACTGGGCGACCACGTCGCTGCCGAACAGGTAACCGGCACCACGGGGGGGACACGCCCCAACCTGTCGTGTCTGGGGGACAGGGACAGGTGTGATACACCTGGGCAGGTGACCCCTGCACACCTGAGCCCCGCCCACAACACCTGAGCCCCGCCCACAACACCTGAGCCCCGCCC
>NW_020918889.1:0-2394 GCF_003984885.1 Neopelma chrysocephalum | reverse complement strand
CCCGCCCACAACACCTGAGCCCCGCCCACAACACCTGAGCCCCGCCCTGTGGTGTCTGTAGGTGTGACAGGTGAGATACAGGTGTGACAGGTGTGACAGGTGTGACACAGGTGTGACAGGTAAGATACAGGTGTGACACACCTGCGCAGGTGACCCCAGGACACCTGAGCCCCGCCCACAACACCTGAGCCCCGCCCTGGCAGCCCTGAGTGTGACACACCTGCACAGGTAACCCCAGCACACCTGACCCCGCCCACAACACCTGAGCCCCGCCCACAACACCTGAGCCCCGCCCTGTGGTGTCTGTGGTGAGACAGGTGAGATAGAGGTGTGACAGGTGAGATACAGGTGTGACACACCTGCACAGGTAACCCCAGCACACCTGAGCCCCGCCCACAACACCTGACCCCACCCCCATTGAACTGGGCCACCACGTCGCTGCCGAACAGGTAACCGGCACCACGGGGGGACACGCCCCAACCTGTCGTGTCTGGGGGACAGGGACAGGTGTGATACACCTGGGCAGGTGACCCCTGCACACCTGAGCCCCGCCCACAACACCTGAGCCCCGCCCACAGCACCTGAGCCCCGCCCACAACACCTGAGCCCCGCCCTGTGGTGTCTGTAGGTGTGACAGGTGAGATACAGCTGCACAGGTGACCCCAGCACACCTGAGCCCCGCCCACAACACCTGAGACCCGCCCCGTGGTGTCTGTAGGTGTGACAGGTGAGATACACCTGGACAGGTAACCCCAGCACACCTGAGCCCCGCCCACAACACCTGAGCCCCGCCCACAACACCTGAGCTCCACCCTGTGGTGTCTGTGGTGAGACAGGTGAGATACAGGTGTGACAGGTGTGACACAGGTGTGACAGGTAAGATACAGGTGTGACACACCTGGACAGGTGACCCCAGCACACCTGAGCCCCGCCCACAACACCTGAGCCCCGCCCTGGCAGCCCTGAGTGTGACACACCTGCACAGGTGACCCCAGCACACCTGAGCCCCGCCCACAACACCTGAGCCCCACCCACAACACCAGAGCCCCGCCCTGTGGTGTCTGTGGTGAGACAGGTGTGAGACACCTGGACAGGTAACCCCAGCACACCTGAGCCCCGCCCACAACACCTGAGCCCCGCCCTGGCAGCCCTGAGTGTGATACAGGTGAGATACAGGTGTGACAGGTGAGAGACAGGTGTGACACACCTGCACAGGTGACCCCAGCACACCTGAGCCCCGCCCACAACACCTGAACCCCGCCCACAACACCTGAGCCCCGCCCTGTGGTGTCTGTGGTGAGACAGGTGAGATACAGGTGTGACAGGTGAGAGACAGGTGTGACACACCTGCACAGGTAACCCCAGCACACCTGAGCCCCGCCCACAACACCTGACCCCACCCCCATTGAACTGGGCCACCACGTCGCTGCCGAACAGGTAACCGGCACCACGGGGGGACACGCCCCAACCTGTCGTGTCTGAACGGTGGGACAGGTGTGACAGGTGTGTCCCAGGTGTGTCCCAGGTGTGCCCAGGTGTGTCCAGGTGTGTCCCAGGTGTGTCCCCAGGTGTGTCCGGGTGTGTCCCAGGTGTGTCCAGGTGTGTCCCAGGTGTTTCCCAGGTGTGTCCCAGGTGCGTCCCAGGTGTGCCCAGGTGTACCCAGGTGCCCCCCAAGCCCCCCCAAATCCTCCCTCAGCTCCCTCCAAGTAGCTCCAGGTGCCCCCAAATCCCCACCAAAACCCCCCAAATCCCCCCAAACCCCCTCAAACCCACCCCCAGGTGTGCCCAGGTGCCCTCAGGTGTGCCCAGCTGTGCCCAGGTGCCCCCCAAGATCCCCCAAATCCCCCCTCAGCTCCCTCCAAGTATCTCCAGGTGCCCCCAAATCCCCCCAAACTCCCCCAAATCCCCTCCAGGTGTATCCCGACCCCCCCTAGGTGCCCCCAGGTGTGCCCAGGTGTGCCCAGGACCCCAAGACTCCCCTCAAGACCCCCCCAAATCCCCCCCAGTCCCCCCCAGGTGTATCCAGGTGTATCCCAACCCCCCCCAGGTGTGTCCCAGGTGTGCCCAGGTGCCCCCCAAGACCCCCCCAAATCCCCCCAAATCCCCCCAAATCTCCCCCAAATCTCCCCCAAATCCCCCCAAACCCCCTCAAACCCCCCCAGGTGTATCCCAACCCCCCCAGGTGTGTCCCAGGTGCCCCCAGGTGTGCCCAGGTGAGCGCCCCCTACCCTCGGGGTCGGACCAGAGCAGGTCGCACATGGGCCCGTCGTGCGGCACCTCCTGCTTGCGGTCGATGGTGCGGATCTGGTCCAGGGTCTGGATGGAGGGGGACAGACCCCCGTGCACGCAGAAGATCTGGGGGGGGACAGGTGGGACAGGTGAGGGCACCTGGGG
>NW_020918888.1:349-3451 GCF_003984885.1 Neopelma chrysocephalum | reverse complement strand
GCGGCACCCGCGACCCCCCCAGCAAGGTAAGGGCGGCCGGGGGGGGGTCCCGGGGGTCCCTCATTCCCCTCCGAGGGGTCCCCAGGGCTGTGGGCACCGGCCGGTGGCGCTGGGATGGCACCGGCACGAGAGAGAAGATCCCAGAGCACCCCCCCCCCGTGTCCCACTTGTCCCCAGTGTCGCCATCACCCCGTCCCCGTGACGCCGTCACCCCCTGTCCCCGTGTCCCGTGACACCGTCACCCCCCATCCCTGTTCTCTGCATCCCCGTGTCCCCACGTCCCCAAATCCCTGGGTCCCCAAATCCCCATGTCCCCATGACCCCAAGTCCCCATATTCCCATATCCTCATGTCCCCGCATCCCCATGTCCCTACGTCACATATCACCACATCCCTGTGTCCCCAAATCCCTGTGTCCCCATATTGCTGTGTCCCCAAATCCCTGTGTCCCCAAATACCAGTGTCCCCATACCCCATGTCCCCATATTCCTGTGTCCCCATACCCCATGTCCCCAAATCCCTGTGTCCCCATACCCCATGTCCCCCATCCCAATGCCCCCATGTCCCCAAGTCCCCATATTCCCATATCCTCATGTCCCTGCATCCCCATGTCGTGGATCACCAAATCCCTATGTCCCCAAATCCCTATGTCCCCAAACCCCTGTGTCCCCAAACCCCTGTGTCCCCAAATCCCTGTGTCTCCACACCCCCAAATCCGTGTCCCCATGCCCCATGTCCCCCGTCCCCATACCCCATGTCCCCAAGTCCCCATATTCCCATATCCTCATGTCCTTGCATCCCCGTCCCCATGTCACAGATCATCACATCCCTGTGTCCCCATGTTCCCGTGTCCCCATGTTCCCGTGTCCCCATATCACATATCACCACATCCCTGTGTCCCCATATTCCTGTGTCCCCATACCCCATGTCCCCCATCCCATTGCCCCCATGTTCCCAAGTGCCCATATTCCCATATCCTCATGTCCCTGCATCCCTGTGTCCCAGTGTCACCTTATCCCTGTGTCCCTATATTCCCATGTCCCTGGACCCTCATATCCCTGTATCCCAGTGTTCCCATATCCTCACTTTCCTGTATCCCAGTGTTCCCATGTCCTCACTTCCCTATGTCCCTGTATCCCAAGTCCCTGTGTCCCCGTCACCCTGTGCCCCACATCCCCCATCCCTGTGTCCCCATGTCACACAGCCCCAGGTCCTGCGTCCCCAAGGCCGCTGTCCTTTTATCCCCATATCCCCCCATCCCTGTACCCCATGTCCCGTTATCCCCATATCCCTCCATCCCCATGTCCCTATATCCCCATATTCCCCTATCCCTGTTTCCACGTGTCCCTGTGTCCCTGTGTCCCATGTCCCTGTGTCCCCATATCCCCCTATCCCTGTATCCCATGTCCCTGTGTCCCTATATCCCCTCATCCCATATCCCACATCCCTGTGTCCTTGTTGTCCCCATATCCCTCCATCCCCATGTTCCTGTGTCCCCATATCCCCCCATCCTGTATCCCATGTCCCTGTGTCCCTGTATCCCATGTCCCTGTGTTCCCATGTCCCCCCATCCCTGTATCCCATGTCCCCCCATCCCTGTATCCCATGTCCCTGTGTCCCTGTATCCCATGTCCCCATGTCCCTCCATCCCTGTATCCCCTGTCTCCATGTCCTCCACGCGTGGGTTTTCCCAGGTGTGGTTTATCCTGGAATGTGGGTTATCCCAGTGTGGGTTATTCCAGGTGTGAGTTATCCCGGCTGTGGGTTATCCTGGATGTGGGTTATCCCAGGTGTGGGTTATCCTGGATATGATTGATCCATGCATTGGTTATCCTGGCTGTGGGTTATCCAGGGTGTGGATTATCCTGGCTGTGCATTATCCCGGCTGTGCATTATCCCAGGTGTGGTTTATCCTGGAATGTGGGTTATTCTGGATGTGGTTTATCCCAGATGTGGATTATCCCGACTGTGCATTATCCCAGGTGTGAATCATCCTGGCTGTGGGTTATCCCAGGTGTGGATTATCCTGAACGTGGTTTTTCCAGGCACTGGTTATCCCAAGCGTGGGTTATCCCAGGTGTACATTATCCCGGCTGTGCATTATCCCAGCTGTGGATTATCCTGGATATGATTGATCCAGGCATTGGTTATCCTGGATATGGATTATCCCAGGTGTGGGTTATCCCAGAGTGGATTATCCTGGCTGTGCATTATCCCAGGTGTGGTTTATCCTGGAATGTGGGTTATTCTGGATGTGGTTTATCCCAGATGTGAATTATCCCGGCTGTGCATTATCTCAGGTGTGGATTATTCTGGATGTGGTTTATCCCAGGTGTGGATTATCCTGGATATGATTGATCCAGGCATTTGTTATCCTGGATATGGATTATCCTTGCTGTGGGTTATCCCAGGTGTGGTTTATCCCAGATGTGAATTATCCTGGCTGTGCATTATCCCAGGTGTGGATTATTCTGGATATGATTGATCCAGGCATTGGTTATCCTGGATATGGATTATCCCAGCTGTGCATTATCCCACGTGTGGATTATTCTGGATATGATTGATCCAGGCATCGGTTATCCTGGATATGGATTATCCCAGTGTGGGTTATCCCGGTGTGGATTATCCCGGCTGTGATTTATCCCGGCTGTGAGTTAAGGCATCATTTTGGGCCCCCCCTGGGGCTGTGATGGGGGGTCTGGGACCCCCCTTGTGTCCATGACTGAGGTGGGGCCACCCGGGTACCCCCAGGATCACCGGAGGGGGGGGTCCCAGAACCCACAGTGGGGTCATGGGGGGGGCTGGGACCCCCGTGGTGGCCGTGGTGGTGACAGGGGCAGTGACAGGACCCCCCGGGACCCCCATGGTGGTGACAGGGGCAGTGACAGGACCCCCCGGGACCCCCGTGGTGGTGACAATGGGGGTTGTCTGTGCCCCCCCCCCCTCGGTGGCCGTGGCAGGGACCCCTAAGACCCACCCTTAGGGGGTGATGGGTGTCTGTGTCCCCTCCCCCGGACCCATGGCAGTGGCACTGGGGGTGCCCACGGTCCCTGTGCCCCCAGCCGTGCCCATGGCAGTGGCACTGGGGGTCCCTGTATCCCCA
>NW_020918888.1:0-339 GCF_003984885.1 Neopelma chrysocephalum | reverse complement strand
CCCCAGCCGTGCCCATGGCAGTGGCACTGGGGGTCCCTGTATCCCCAGTCGTGCCCACGGCAGTGACAGTGGGGGTCTCCGTGCCCCCAGCCGTGCCCATGGCGGTGGCACTGGGGGTCCCCGTGCCCCCAGCCGTGCCCACAGCGGTGGCAGGACCCCCCCCCGGGACCCCCGCGGTGTCAGTGGTTGTAATGATGGGGGTCCCTGTGCCCTCAGTCGTGCCCGCGGCGGTGGCAGGACCCACCCAGGACCCCTGTGGTGGCGATGGCAGTGGCACTGGGGGTCCCCGTGTCCCCATTCGTGCCCATGGCAGTGGCAGGACCCCCCCCCGGGACCCCC
>NW_020918887.1:1294-2860 GCF_003984885.1 Neopelma chrysocephalum | reverse complement strand
CGCCGGCCGGCCGGGGGCTAAACTTGCATACGGTCGAGGATTCCTTCCAGACCGAAGGCGCCAGGACCGGGAGCCCCGGCTACGCGTGTAGTGCCGATCGTGGCTCACAAGGAGCAGGCGAGAGTCGGACGGTCAGGCCCCTCCTTCTGGGCAAAAAGGGCCGTCGTTCGTGTGCCGGTGCGCCAGCCGGCCGGGGGCTAAAATTGCATACGGTCGAGGATTCCTTCCAGAGCGAAGGCGCCAGGACCGGGAGCCCCGGCTGCACGCGTAGAGCCGATCGCGGCGCACAAGGGGCAGGCGAGAGCCGGAGGGTCAGGCCCCTCCTTCTGGGCAAAAAGGGCCGTCGTTCGTGGGCCCGTGCGTCGGCCGACCGAGGGCGAAAATTGCATAAGGTCAAGAATCCCTTCCAGACCGAAGGCGCCAGGACCGGGAGCCCCGGCTGCGCGCGTAGAGCCGATCGCGGCGCACAAATAGCAGGCGAGTGCCGGAGCTTAAGCCCCCTCCTTCTGGGCAAAAAGGGCTTTCGTTCGTGGGCTGGTACGCCGGCCCACCGGGGGCTAAAATTGCATACGGTCGAGGTTTCGTTCCAGATCGAAGGCGTCAGGACCGGGAGCCCCGGCTGTGCGCGTAGAGCCGATCGCGGCGCACAAATAGCAGGCGAGAGCCGGAGGGTCAGGCCCCTCCTTCTGGGCAAAAAGGGGCAACGTTCATGTGCCGGAGCACCGGACGACCGGGGCCTAAAATTGCATACGGTGGAGGATTCCTTCCAGACCGAAGGCGCCAGGACCGGGAGCCCCGGCTGCGCGCGTCGAGCCGATCGCGGCGCACAAATAGCAGGCGAGAGCCGGAGGGTCAGGCCCCTCCTTCTGGGCAAAAAGGGCCGTCGTTCGTGGGCTGGATCGCCTGCCGGCCTGGGGTAAAATTGCAGACGGTCGAGGATTCCTTCCAGACAGAAGGCGCCAGGACCGGGAGCCCCAGCTGCGCGCGTAGAGCTGATCGCGGCGCACAAATAGCAGGCGAGAGCCGGAGGTCAGGCCCCTCCTTGTGGGCAAAAAGGGCCGTCGTTCACGGGCCAGACCGCCGGCAGCTCGGGGGCCAAAATCGGATACCGTGGAGGATTCCTTCCAGACTGAAGGCGCCAGGACCGGGAGCCCCCGACTGCACTCGAAGAGCGGAGCGCGGTGCAGCAAGGGCAGGCGAGAGCCGGAGGCTCAGGCCTCTCCTTCTGGGCAAAAAGGGCCGCTGTTCGTGGGCTGGTGCGCCGGCTGTCCGGGGGCTAAAATTGCATACGGTCGAGGATTCCTTCCAGACCGAAGGCGCCACGACCGGGAGTCCCTGCTGTGCGAGTAGAGCCGAGCGAGACGCACAAAGGGCAGGCGAGAGCCGGAGGGTCAGGCTCCTCCTTCTGAGCAAAAAGGGCCGTCGTTTGCGGGCCGGCGAGCCGGCCAGTCTGGGGCCAAAATCGGATACGGTGGAGGATTCCTTCCAGACCAATGGTGCCAGGACCGGGAGCCCCGGCTGCGCGCGTAGAGCCGATCACGACGCACAAATAGCAGGCGAGAGCCG
>NW_020918887.1:0-1194 GCF_003984885.1 Neopelma chrysocephalum | reverse complement strand
AGGTGAGAGCCGGAGGGTCAGGCCCCTCCTTCTGGGCAAAAAGGGCCATCGTTCGTGGGCCGGTGCGCTGGTCGTCCGGGGGCTAGAATTTTATACCGTAGAGGATTCCTTCCAGACCAAAGGCGCCAGGGCCGGGAGCCCCGGCTGCGCGCGTAGAGCCGATCGCGGCGCACAAATAGCAATCGAGAGCCGGAGGGTCAGGCCCCTCCTTCTGGGCAAAAAGGGCCGTCGTTCGTGGGCCGGTGCGGTGGTCGACTGGGGGCTAAAATTTTATACCGTCGAGGATTCCGTCCAGACCGAAGGCGCCAGGACCGGGAGGCCCGGCTGCGCGTGTAGAGCCGATCGCGGTGCACAAATAGCAGTCGAGAGTTGGAGCGTCAGACCCCTCCTTCTGCGCTACAAGGGCCGTCGTTCGTGGGTCCGCGCGCCGGCCGGCCGGGGCCTAAAATTGCATACGGTCGAGGATTCCTTCCAGACCGAAGGCGCCAGGACCGGGAGCCCTGGCTGCGCGCGTAGAGCCGATCGCGGTGCACAAAGGGTAGGCGATAGTCGGAGGGTCAGGTCCCTCCTTCTGGGCAAATAGGGCCGCCGTTCGCTGGCCGCCGCCCCTGGCGGTCCAGGATCGGCTGAGGGCAAAAATCGGATACGGTCGAGTATTCCTCAAAGACCAGATGCGCCGGGGATGGGAGCCCAGGCTGCGCTCGTAGAGACGAGCGCGATGCACAAAGGGCAGGCGGGAGCCGGAGGGTCAGGCCCCTCCTTCTGGGCAAAAAAAGCCATCGTTCGTTGTCCAGCGCACCGGGCGGTCCACTACCGGCCGAGGGTCAAAATCGGATATGGACGAGGATTCCTCCAAGACCGGAGGCTCCGGGACTGCGAGCCCCGGCTGCGCGCGTAGAGCCGAGCGCGGCGCACAATGGGCAGGTGGGAGCCGGATGGTCAGGCCCCTCCTTCTGGGCAAAATGGGCCATTGTTCGCGTGCCAGCTCGCCGGGCGGCCCGGGGTCGGCCAAGGGCCAAAATCGGATACGGTCGAGGATTCCTCCCAGATTGGAGGCGCCGGAGCCGGGAGCCCTGGCTGCGCGAGTAGGGCCAAGCAAGGCGCACAAAGTGCTGGGTTAGGGTTAGGGTTAGTATTAGGGTTAGGGTTAGGGTTACGTTTAGGTTTAGATTTAGGGTTAGGGTTCGGTTTAGG
>NW_020918886.1:0-625 GCF_003984885.1 Neopelma chrysocephalum | reverse complement strand
ATGGGATTTGAGGGCTCCTGGAGGGGCTGGGAGGGGTTTATGCCTTTATACTGCAGGCATCGTCTAGTATTGATGGGGGTAATCGGTGAGCTGACTGTTTCATAATCATCCAAATTTTAACATACAATATGATTATTAGAATAAAAAGCAAAGAGGTAATATCAACAAAACAGTAACGGTGAAGCTCTTGGTTGAAGACTCTGGTTGCTTCTTTTACTCCAGTGATTTTAACTCTTTTTTGTCTGGGTTTTAATCCCAGCTTTGGCATTTTGCTGTGAACGTTGTGTCCCCATATCTATTGGAAATTGTATTAACTGTTGATGAGAACCAACTGGAATCCCAAGGTAAGTGATATATTGATAGGATTTCACTGGCTGGCTTTTAATTTGTCCAGGCTTATCGCCATAATGCTTCTGCTAATTAGCCACTTGAATCAGATTGAATTGAGTTGTTTTCTGGGTCGGGTTCTCTTGTTGACTCCAAGGTTTTTTAGTGGATTCAGTTTCAGGCACAAAGGAATTTGAGGGAGGTAAAGAATAATCTTCCCTTTGTTCATTATCACAGGGATCACTCACTCTATTTTCATTAGTGTGAGGAAAGTTGGGAGACTGTAGAAACATCAGTT
>NW_020918885.1:1180-1533 GCF_003984885.1 Neopelma chrysocephalum | reverse complement strand
GTCCCAACTCCTGCCCCAGGGAAGGTGTGTGTGTCCATTGGGGTGTCGTCACTGAGGAGAGATGCCCAGAAAGGACCTTTGGCCATGAGGGTCCTCACACCCTGGTCAGTACTGAGGTGAATACTGAGGTGAAGAGCCAGGTCCTGCCTTTGGGTCACCACAACCCCATGGAATGTCCCTGTGCTGGGACCTGGGGAGGCCCCCCTGGAATCCCGGGGGCAGTTCTGGGCCCCCCAGACAGGAGAGACCTGGAGGGGCTGGAGCGTGTGCAGGGAAGGGAAGGGAGCTGGGAAGGGTCTGGAGCAGCAGGAGGGGCTGAGGGAGCTGGGGGGGCTCATCCTGGAGCAAAGGAG
>NW_020918885.1:0-1080 GCF_003984885.1 Neopelma chrysocephalum | reverse complement strand
GTTGGTGGAAAGGGTGGTGAGGCCTTGGCAGGGGCTGCCCAGGGAGGTTTGGAGTGCCCATCCCTGGAGGTGTCCCAGGAAGGCCTGGCCGTGGCACTCAGTGCTCTGGGCTGGGGGACAAGGTGGGGATGGGGCACGGGGTGGATCCATGGGCTGGGAGGGCTTTTCCAGCCTCAGGGATCCTGGGATTCTGGTCAGACCAAGCTCTCACGGGTGAGGCAGCGCTGGAACAGCCAGCACAGCAGTTCTGCTCTGACGAGGTGATTTGCATCCCATTTTCAGTCCCTGCTCTCCCAACGTGTGTTCCTGGCAGATCCATCACAGGGGCTGAATTATCCTTCCCTGTCATCTCAGCACAAGTCACGAGTGACTTCCCTGGAAGAGCTACAGCAGCTGAACTCCAGCACGTGATGGTGGCACGAAAATGCCACCACAGCCCAAGAGCAGGAGCTGCAGCTGCTCCTCAGGACTGCACCGGCTCAAAGGAGGGCCTGGCAAAGTTGTTTAAAGCAAACAATTCACAAAACCTCTCCTGTTGTCAGGGAATCACAGAATCACTTAGGTCAGACGTGGTTTGAGGGTGGGGAGGCCCTGGAATAGAATTCCCAGAGAAGCTGTGGCTGCCCCTGGATCCCTGGAAGTGTCCAAGGCCAGGTTGGATAAACTTGTAGCAACCTGGGCTGGTGGAAGGTGTCCCTGCCCATGGCAGGGGTGGCACTGGATGGGCTTTAAGGTCCCTCCAACCCAAACCATCCTGGGATTCTATGAAGGAGCAGAAGGGAAACCTGCAGCCCCCACCTCCCCTCACGGGCACCAGTCAGGAACAAACAGCAGGGAAAGAGGATGGAAAGAGAAGACAAGATCAGGGACCACCACGTGGCACCTTCTTCTGGCAGCCAGCCACCACATTCCTCAGAATCCCAGGATCCCTGAGGCTGGAAAAGCCCTCCCAGCCCATGGATCCACCCTGTGCCCCATCCCCACCTTGTCCCCCAGCCCAGAGCACTGAGTGCCACGGCCAGGCCTTCCTGGGACACCTCCAGGGATGGGCACTCCAAACCTCCCTGGGCAGCCCCTGCC
>NW_020918884.1:0-4253 GCF_003984885.1 Neopelma chrysocephalum | reverse complement strand
GTAAAATCCCCCAAGTGGGTTTTTCCCATATGGTAGTTCCTAACACTGAAAAGTTTGTAATTTAGGATTTCCCCTTACTTCATCTCTGGAAAGTCCCCAGTTGTAATCAAATGAATGTGCAAGCCCCCTGTTGAATATGTAAACCATGAACCCTTTAAATATGAAGTTGCAAAGCCAATTAAGTATTCCAGTTGCTTGCCTCCAAACTGGGATTGTGTTAGTTATTGACTCGTTACACTTCTGACCTCTCCCACCCCTTTCCCATCATCCCACAAACCTCAGTGCCCTGCCCTGCTCCACTTTTGGGGGTCCCACTCCCCTCCCACTCAGTTTGGGGTCACACCACCTCTTTTCTCCCCTCTGACCCCCCTTTTCCCACCAACCTCCCCCTTCCCACCCCCCGCTCACCCGAGAGCTCCTTGCCCACAGCCGGGGGGCTCCCAGCACCACCCGTGCCCAGAGAAGTCCCCCCAGAAAAGGGGTTAGGTGGGGTCCTGTGTGGACTTTGAGTATGTTTGGGGGTCTTTGGGGAGCTCTGGGGAAGCTTTGGGGGTTCCCAGGACGTTTTGGGGTGTGCTGGGTGCCTATTGAGGGGCAGGTGCCCTCCCAAAGCCCCCCCAGAGCGGGTTGACACAGGGGGAACACAGGGGGGGGTCCTCATTCCCGATCCATCCCACGGCCAGTTCTGCCTCCCCAAACTCGGCTCCCTGCCTTGGGATCCCCCCAAGCCCCTCCCCCACTGCCCCTCAATAACGGGGACTGGGGAGAACTGGGAAGTTTTACTGGGATCACTGGGAGCAGCCAGGTGGTGTCAGAATAAAAGCAGGGGAGGGGGGGACACACGACCCCCCAAAATCCTCAGGGGGACAGGGGGGGTCCAGGCTGGGCCCGAGGCCCCGGGGAGGGGCTGCGACCGCTGCCGGCTCAGGAGCTCTGTGGGGAGAGAAAAGGGGGTGACACTGGGGTGGGGGGACGGGGGGCACCGGGATACACCGAGATCTGGACTGGATCCAGTGGGACCAGAACTGGGGAACAGGCATCGTACTGGGAGCACCTGGCAGCATGTTGGAGGGAACTGGGATCCTACTGGAAGCAGCTGGGCCCCTGCTGGGGTCCTACTGGCATCATACTGGGAGTGTGTGAGAGAAACTGCAACCATACTGGGGATGAGTGGGATCAAACTGGCTTCGTACTGGAAGTGTCTGGAAGTTACTAGGATCATACTGGTGGCAACTGCAATCATACTGGGATCATACTGGATCAGACTAGGATCATACTGGGAGCAACTGGTTCTATACTAGGGGTACCTGGGAGCTACTACGATCCCACTGGGAGCAACTGGGACCATGCTGGGCACTGAGATCATACTGAGAGAAACTGGGCCCACAGTGAAGGTGGCTGGGGTCATACTGGGAGTGACTGGGAGCATTCTGAGGGCAGCTGGGACCATGTTGGTGCAACTGGGATATACTGGGAGCAAGTGGGATCATGCTGGAGGTGACTGGGATCATATTGGGAGCAACTAGGACCTCACTGGGGGTGACTGGGAGTGGCTGTGAGCAACTGGGATCATTCTGGAAGCTACTGGGAGCAACTGGGAGTGGGACCACACTGGGGGCAACTGGGATATACTGGGAGAGACCAGGAGTGACTGGGATCATACTGGGACTGCCTGGGAGTGTACTGGGACTGACTAGGAGCATGCTGAGGTCAACTGGGACATACTGGGAGTGGCTGGGAGTGACTGGAATCATACTGGGAGTGACTGGAACCATAGTAGGGGTGAAGGGGAGCAACTGGAACCATGCTGGGGGCAACTGGGATCCTACTGGGAGCAACTGGGACCATGCAGGGAGCAAATGGCATCCTCCAGGCAGTGACTGGGAGTGACTGGGGCCATACTGGACTCAGACTGGGAGTCCCTGAGAGTGAAAGGAACCATCCTGGGGGTAACTGGGACCACCTTGGGGGCAACTGGGATCCTATTGGGAGTGACTGGGATCATAGTGGGAGTGACCAGCACCATACTGGAATCATAGCAGGAGCGACTGTAAGTGACCAGGATCAAACTGGGAGTGACTGGAACTACGCAGGGGGGAACTGGGAGCCAGTGGGGCCGTGCTGGAAGCCAACTGGGAACATCCTTGGAGCAACTGGGATCATGTTGGAAGCAACTGGGAGTAACTGGGAGTGACAGGGTGCATGCTGGAGGCAACTGGCATAAACTGGGAGTGACTGGGATCATACTGATGGAAACTGGAGCCATTCTGGGGCAAGTGGAAGTAACTGGGTGCAGTGGGTTTCTGTGACTGGGTTTTGGTAGCTGGGGGGGCTATAGGGGTGGCTTCTATTAGAAGCTGCCAGAAGCTTCCCCTATCCCATGGAGCCAATGCCAGCCGGCTCCAGGACAGAATTCCTGCTGCTGGCCAAGGCCGATCCAGTCAGGAGTGACAGTAACACCTCTGGGATAACATATTTAAGAAAAAGAAGGAATTCCAGCCAGGGAAGAGTGGAGTGAGAACATGGGAATAACAACGTGTAGACACCAAGGTCAGCGCAGAAGGAGGGGCAGGAGGTGCTCCAGGCGCCGAGCTGAGGCCCTGCAGCCCGTGGGGCAGAGCAGGGTGGGGCAGCTGTGCCCCTGCAGCCCCTGGGGGAGCATCGGGGTGCAGAGACCCCTCTGCAGCCCCTGGGGGACCATCGGGGTGCAGAGACCCCCCTGCAGCCCATAGAGGCTCCCACGCTGGAGCAGGTGGATGCAGGAAGGAGGCTGTGATCCCGTGGCAGCCCCAGGATGGAGCAGGGTCCTGGCAAGGACCTGCAGCCCATGGAGAAGGAAGCCCAGGCTGGAGCATGCTTTTCCTGGGCAGGACTCGTGGTCCCTGTGGGGGGACCCACGCCAGTACAGCTCATCCGTGAAGGACTGACCCCAAGGAGCAGTGACCCACGGGACAGCAGGTTGGGAAGAGCTGCTGCCCGAGGGATGGACTCACACCAGAGAGGTCCATCAAGGACTATCTCCTGTGGGAGGGACCCCATGGGAGCAGGGGAAGGACTCCAACTCCTCTCCCTGAGCAGCAGCAGAAACAACAACTGGGGGGGAGGAGGGAGAACATGGAAGGAAAGGTGGGGGAAGGTGTTTTTAAGACTTTTATTTCTCACTCTTTGGCTCTTATCCTGTTAATAATAAATATAAGTACTATCCTCACTTTGAGTCTGTTTTGCCCATGAAGGTGATCAGTCACTGACCTCTCCCAGCTCTTATCTCTACTCATGAATTCTTAGCTGGTTTTTTTTCTCTGTCCTCTGCCCAGTTGCAGAGGGAGAGTGAGAGAGAGGCTTTAGTGGGTACCTGGTATCTGGCCAGGGTCAACCCACTACAAAAATATAAAAACAAGTAATTTTTTTGGTCTTTTTCTGATACGGTTAAGGAGCTGGAAAAACAAGACTGGTGCAGGGAGGTCCAAAGCACGGCTTTGTGTCTGGATGATGGAGACATCACATTTAGAGGGAGACAGACTCTGCAGTTGCTTTCCTAGACTTTGTCCCACCTCAATGGTGTTTTTCCACCCACAGCAGCATTGCTGGGAGATGTTGCAGTGGCACATCCGCCCTTCTCTGCCAGGGCAGCACCTTGGCCCTTCCCACCCCACCATGGATTTACCATTCCTGTGGCAGGGACTTGTCCCCACCTGATATCCGTATGGGAAATGCAGCTCCTGTGGGTGGCTTTTCATGGTTCCACCACAGGCTGGCACAGATTCTGATCCAGCTTTGAGAAATTGTGTGGTCTATGTGTTCTGGATAAAGGTGTCCCACCTTTGCACGTTGTGACCCAAGGGAGTTTCGGTGGCCAGTTTGTGTCTCAAAAGCACTCAGTAGTAAAACGTAGCAAGTTGCACCTTTGCACAAATCTTCACGAGCTCAATGCCCTGCGTACCCACACAGGCTTTTCTGTCTCGAATCCTGCTAATTCCGAGCCTGAGACTGGATTTATTTCAGCAGCTAAATGGTTCAATAGTGGACTAATTGGCTCTGAGAGCTCCAGTCCTTTGCAGCAGATTATTGGCGTGGTGGCAGGAACAGCTCCCTTCCTTCCTTTCCCCATTCGTTATAAAAACCTGAACTGTAGAGAAACCAAATACCACACGGCCCCTGCGCTGAGCCCGTCAGTGCTCCCGGCTCGGTGTTCAGCACAGAAAGTCGCTTTTATATTTGGGAAGCGGAGGGAGAAAATTCTGGAAGCGCGAGAA
>NW_020918883.1:0-487 GCF_003984885.1 Neopelma chrysocephalum | reverse complement strand
TTAACTTATTCCCATTATTCCCTATCAGAACTTATTTAAGTTATCCTTCTAATACTTTATTATAAGCAAATGACTTTGAATCAAACTTAATAACTTGATGACTTCAGGGTTCGTGTGCTCCTGACTTTTACCTGAAAATGTTTTTTAGGGTTTGTTTTTGAAAACTTTTATTTAACCTAAAATATCTCTGCAAATTAAATTCTATTCAACTCAAGGTCATACGTTATATGTTATCTGCTTTTTATCTAAGGGCGTTTGTGTATTTGTGAGCAAAATCAGAACATATCACATATCCACACACATACACACACTCCCACAACTTTCATGCGTGATGGCCATCACTTTATATTCTCACACAAACATACTTTTTTGAGTTTCATGGTACTGTGTTTTCTGGTTATGAACTGAGAAATTATTCTTGTGTTTTGCCCTCAGATGAATAAGATCTAATCATGTATTTCTGGTTTAATGAAAATATTTCCTGTAA
>NW_020918882.1:0-1242 GCF_003984885.1 Neopelma chrysocephalum | reverse complement strand
GGATGGAGCAGGTGTCCGTAACTCGTGTGCAATCGTTAGAGCTGAGTGTTGTGGAGCTGATGGTACTGGGATAGCAGGGCCTTGAAGCTGGGTTGTCATTTGTCTTCTCATATGCTGCTGTCAGAGTTCTCATTTGCTCAGGGTAAATGAGATCTTTTAAATGGTTAAGGTCTCAGTGACCATGCAGCTGACCTGACTAACCCTTTGTTTTTTGTGTTTTTTTTCAGATGATAAGTGGACACGATGCACCCCAGAC
The DNA here is from genome assembly GCF_003984885.1 of Neopelma chrysocephalum. NCBI lineage: Eukaryota > Metazoa > Chordata > Aves > Passeriformes > Pipridae > Neopelma > Neopelma chrysocephalum. Next base: position 986 of record NW_020918882.1, on the reverse strand, counting down.
CGAGACGAGTTGAAGCAGCCCTAGGAAGAAGGTTGTATTGGGTGTTGGATGAAGGATGTCAGTTTTAGCCATAGGAGTTCTTTATCTTGTGCCTGTTTGTTTTTTATTTTCCAGATGGGGCACAATCGGTCTCGAGGGGTAGGGGCTCAGCAGGGAGACGAGCGAGGTGAGAATTTTACTCCCGAACCGAATTTGGTGTTAGTTTTAGGATGTTGTCTATTTGTTCAATCTATACATATATGTTGTAACTGTTTAATTTTTTTTCTAGGCGATACACAACCCTTTGCCTGTCTGCTGAATGTACCGAAGGTCCATTTGATAAGGGGTCAAGCTAAAGGAGCCCGAGACAGTCACCACGAGGCGGTACGTCAGCTCAAGCCTCTGCATCTGTGTTCTTTTTGCAGCGGCTGTCTGTCCACTTAGTGGGGTGTAACATTGCTTTGGCATGCAGTCTGATGGGGTTTAGAGGCTTTCAGCTTTCCTTGTGAGCAGTCAATCCCTAACTCTTTGAGTGCTCAGCGTTTGAGCATTTCCCCATTGTATTTGAAGGGGTGGTCTCAGTAGCAGCTGGAAAGAGAGGAGCCTTCCAGGCAATTCGGGGAGGCAGCAGGAGGAGCAGGGATCCACTGCAGCTTTAGAAATGCTCTCTGATTTTATCTCTTGCTCACTCAGGTATCCCAGAAGATGACAGCACATTGTCCAACTCTGGTCAGAGCCAGTGACCCGAGGACCCGCCTCAGTGACAGTGAGTAGAGGGATCTTTGGGGCTGGGGTCACATGCCACGCTACTCAGACATTGTGTCTGGTTTTCTTTCTCGTAGTTGACTCCAAGTGATCTCACAACGGCAGGAACCTCTGAGCCAGCCCAGGTGCCCCTCCTTTGCATCAGAGATGGATTCACATCCCCGGCTCTCGGAAAGATAAGTGCAGGGCAACAACCCAGAGAGGGGTTGGGAGTCGGTCCAAGCATGTGCATCGCCCAGAGG
>NW_020918881.1:0-1149 GCF_003984885.1 Neopelma chrysocephalum | reverse complement strand
CACCAGCAAACCCCAAACCTCACCAACATCACCCCAAACCTGACCCCATCACCCCAATTCTCACCAGTCCTCCCACCACACCCCAAACCCCAAATCTCACCCCAAAGCTCATCAGTCCTCCCCCCACACCCCAAACCTCACCAGCAAACCCCAAACCTCACCATCACCCCACACCCCATCACCCCAAATCTCACCAGCCCTCCTATCACACCCCAAACCTCACCCCAAACCTCACCAGTCCTCCCCCCACACCCCAAACCTCACCCCACACTCCATCACCCCAAACCTCACCAGCAAACCCCAGATCTCACCCCAAACCTCACCAGTCCTCCCACCACACCCCAAACCTCACCATCACCCCACATCCCATCACCCCAAACCTCATCCCCCATCACCCCAAACCTCACCAGCAAACCCCAAATCTTCCCCCAAACCTCCCCACCAGCTCTGGCCCTGCTTTGGGTTGAATTCTGGTCATTTAGGGCCGTGGGGTGGGGGGGATTCATCCCCGTGCCCCTCTTCCCATCGTGGATTCCTTGGGGTGTTTTTTGGGAGGGATTAATCCCAATATCCCTCTTGTCTCCCCATCTTAGATTTTTTGGGGGGATTTTAATCCCAAATATCCCTCTTGTCTTCCCATCTTGGATTCTTTGGGGTGGTTTGGGATGATGGGATAAATCCCTGTGTCCCTTTTATCTTCCCATCTTGGATTTCCTGTTTTGTTTTCTTTTGTTTTGGGGGGGGGGGGGAAGATTAATCCCAAATATCCCTCTTGCCTCCCCCTCTTGGATTCCTTGGGGTGGTTTTTTGGGGGAGATTAATCCCTAAATCCCTCTTGTGTTCCCATCTTGGATTTCTTGGGGTGTTTTTTGGGGGGATTCATCCCTGTGTCCCTTTTGTCTTCCCGTCTTGGATCCTTCAGGGGTGTTTTTTGGGGGGGGATTAATCCCAACATTCCTCTTGTCTTCCCCTCTTGGATTTCTTGGGGGGGATTCATCCCAAATATCCTTCTTGTCTTCCCCTCTTGGATTTCCAGGCGTGGATTTTAATCCCAAATATCCCTCTTGTCTTCCCCTCTTGGATTCCTTGGGGTGGTTTTTTTGGGGGAGATTAATCCCTAAATCCCTCTTGTCTCCCCCTCTTGGACTC
>NW_020918880.1:992-2198 GCF_003984885.1 Neopelma chrysocephalum | reverse complement strand
ACACCCATCCAGGGATGAATTGGTCCCAGCCGTTCTAACCAGGACACTCTTTTATTACTCTGTGGATAGCAGACTGAAGAGGGCATGGGGAAGTGTCTTAATGGAAATTGCCAAATTTAAAACAGTTGGAGTACCAATGCTAGTGTATTGGTAACTGCAGTGTGTACTAATGTATATATGTACCTCTACAGTAAAGATTGCAGCTGATCTGTCTTCATATCCTATTGATTATTCCTTTGTGCCAATGCTATACAATTCTTGATAAGATTATGTGCCTTCTTTAACAAAAGAAGATAATATACTCTTAATCCACTTCTAATACAGGTATTGAGAAAGGCTTATCACCTTTTTTGTAGCCAGAACAAGTATAGGTACTTCCCTTACATTAGCAGAACTTGCTTAGACCTTTCCATGGTATAGATCAGTTTGCAGTCCCCAAAGTATTTTAAAAAAATAAGTTTTTTCAAAGGCTTGGTATCTTCTCCATTTAAGTGGTTGTTAAAGGTGGTCTGTCATTTCATTACAAGAGTATTTACATCCCAGACCAAAGTTCTTTCCTTACGCACAGTTCTCAAAGCAGGTAAATATAATTTAGCTATTGTATTTTAATGGTTATACTGATCTATAGCTAAGATTTAAACATCAAGTGATGAGCCCCATGGCTCATTATCCTAGAGTCTGCTTCTGACATATTTCCAGCATCAGATACTTCAAAGTATTGTGTAATACACATTCATAGTAATGTGTAAGACTGCCAAATTTGCCAAGAATCAGTTAAACTCAAATACAAATTTCTGTCAAATTCTAATTTGCAGTAGTTAGTGGTAGTTCTTTTGTTGGTTCTTTTTTTATTGTTGTTTGTATGTTTTGTTTTGTTTTCCTTGTAAAGTAGGGAAGAGTTGTTTTGCTTTTCCAAAGAAACAGATACTTGAATTTACAGTGAGTGAACAGAGGGGGACCAGTCACAATAGGAGAGCATTACCACTACCTGATCCACTGTAGACCCCACTGCACTTCGTTGATAAGTTTATGTGCTAGTTTCAGCTAGGGTAGAATTAATTGTCTTCATAGTGGCTAGTATGGGGCTGTGTTTTGGATTTCTGCTGAACACAGGGCAGAGAATACAGAGATGTTTTTGTTATTGCTGACCAGTGATCATACAGAGCCAAGGCCTTTTCTGCTTTTTGTACAGCCATACTGGCAAGG
>NW_020918880.1:0-982 GCF_003984885.1 Neopelma chrysocephalum | reverse complement strand
CCTATTAAACTGTCTTTATCTCAACCCATGAGTTTTCCAGCTTTTACCCTTCTGATTCTCTCCCCATTCTTGCTCGTGGGGGACTGAGTGACCCACTGTGTGGGGCTTGTTTGCTGGCTGCGGTTAAACCACGACAGTGTAGAAGTGATTACTTGTTTAGTGATGTAGAAGTCGGGTCTAATTCCTCCGCTGACATCAAGTCAGTGAGAATTCCCCTAAAGGAATTAAATTCTCTGTTATTTCTCTCAAGAACCCCTATTATGTGTTGCCTATAGAATGTAGGATAGAATGAATTGTCTGGTACAATCTACTTCCATAGAATTTATTCTTAGCTCTCATCTTCTTTTGTAGCTCTTTTGAAATGTTCCGTGGCTATGAGTATCACAGGTTAATAACAACATATGTGAGAAAGGTAAACATTCCAATTAACCAGTTAGTACTACATGTGTAATCAAAGTGCCTCTGTGTTCTTGCACTGAAGGAATAAAAAGGTTTGCTAGATTTTTATTTTATATTTTGTGTTCTTTGAGAACATTCTGTTATATCTCTCAATGCTAAAGCTAGCATTACTTTTATTTCAGTGGATTTGGTCTCTCCAGATTTGTCACCTGTGTCCAGAATATTTCTTTTTCTGAGCTCAGATGTTTTTTAAAGAACACAATTACAAAGGGCAGTGCAGAGTTATTTTCTAAGTGTTCCTTTTTATTTTCTATTATATTTTTATATTGTTATTTGGTTTATGTTTTGGTTTGACATCTCCAAGTCTAATAATCTATAAAGAGCTGAGAAACACATCCCAAGAAAGCATTTTTGCCATACTACTTCAAAGCATTAGTCTGTCTTAACCAATATTATGCTTCTAGTTGTAAATGCCAATGTATCATCATTGTTTATCGATTTTCTTAACAAAGATGGCTTTTTTGCTGTGCTTAATTCCATCTTTGGAAATAGATTTTGTACTATATTCAAGAGGATGCCCTTA
>NW_020918879.1:0-325 GCF_003984885.1 Neopelma chrysocephalum | reverse complement strand
GGCTCAGAGACACACTGGGCTGAACTGGGATGTACTGGGAGCCAGGGGCAAGCAATGGGGTCCTTGGGGAAGGTGCCTCTGGGCAGAAACAGGGTCCAGGAGTTTGTGTGGTCCTACCCAGGAGCACTGGGGGTCCTGGCAAAGAGGCACAGCTGGGGAGGGGCTGATCCTGGGGCATCTGGGGGGGTCCTGTGGTGTCAGGGATTGGAATGCAACAGGGGCCCTTGGGAAGTGGGTTCCTGGGAAAATTCTGGGGGGCAGGGGTGTTCTCTGGGGAGGCAGTAGGGTGCACTGGGGTGTGCTGGGTCAGACTGGGGTGGCCGGG
>NW_020918878.1:0-4673 GCF_003984885.1 Neopelma chrysocephalum | reverse complement strand
TGCTTGAATCTTGCCTTATAATCTTCTGCCAAGCTGCCTTATTTTCTGAAGTTTGCCAGTAAAAGTGTGGGTTTTGACCTCCTCAGAAAACATGTGCAGTGTCTTCTCCATTGTAGTCTCTCTCAAGGTATTAAAAGAACCGAAGCCCTTATCAAATATCTGGAGGGCAGAAATTTTTGCTGCCTTTTCTATTTTTCAAAGTAAAACCCCTTTGCTGAGCTCGTAGTTCAACCCTGGGGTCATATAGTCACCATCCCTGGAAGTGTTCAAAAACGCTGAGCTGTGGCACTTGGGGACATGGTTTAGTGGTGATGATGCCAGTGTTGGGTTAATGGTTGCACTCCATGATCTCAGAGGTCTTTTCCAAGCATAATAATTCTATGATTCTGTGGTGACTCAACCACTTCCCTGGACATTCTGTTGCAATGCTTGATAACCCTTAGCCATCCCTTTGATGCTGCAGTCAAGGAACAGACCAGTGATTTTCACAGTGTTCCTGGATCACAGGATGTCCAAAGCCAAGGACATTTCCATCAGCACCTGGTCCTTCCTGCAGATCAGAGTCACTTGAAGCCTCCAGGCCCTCCACGGTGGCAGAGACCCCCCAGGCAGCAAAGCCCTGTCCTGCCAGGCTGCCCAGCCCAGCCCTGTGTCTCTCTGGCCCTGGGGACAGCAGGGTTTGCTCTCCTTGGGGCACCTCAGTCCCTCTGCCATTGCCATCTGCCCCCACCCCAGCAGGCTCTGGAGCAAAGCACGGCTGAGGTCCAGCCCAGCTCTGCTCTGACAGAAAGAACCTGCAGTCAGGGACAGGGAGAGGACAAAGTCTTGTTTAACCAGCCTGAGAAATTAATTGGTTCAGTGACCTCCTGTATTCCTGGGCACTTGAATGACCCTGTGTGTCAGATTTGATAGCAGTGAGGGGGCTGCAGGTTTCCTTTAGGGAAGAGGAGATCAAGAGTTGACTCTGTGTCAGAGAGAGCCAGTTTCAGGTGACTCCAAAATGGACCAGCCAGTGCCCAAAGCTGAGCCAAAATGCAATTCCAGAGGAACCTGTGTGATAACCCTTTGGAGAAAGGATAAAATCCAGGGTGCTGGAACTGAGAGAGGAGTGAGAGAAATGGGGGAGAAACAACCCTGCAGAAACAACTCCTCCAGGAGTGGAGGAGTGAGAGAGAGCCTTGGTGGGCACCTGGCAGCCAAAAGCCAAGCCCCAGCCCTGAGAGCTGCAGCTGAGCCCAGCACAAAAGCCTCTTTAGGTCTGGAGGTTCTTTGCAGCAGCTTTTTAGCAGAGCTGCCAGATGGGCCATCAAAGGGGATGCTCAGCTGGGTCTGAAACCTGGGTGACCCTTGTCAGCCTTGGTTTCAGTAGAATGATGGGAGAGTTTTGGTAGGAAGGGACCTTTGGATTTCTTCTATTCCAACCCCTGCAATGAGCAAGGCCATGTTCATTTACATCAGGTTGCTCAGAGCCCCATCCAACCTGCCCTTGAATGTTTCCAGGGATGTGGCATCAGCTCTCTGGGAAACTTATGCTGGTGTTTCACCACCCTCAGTGTAAAAAAATCTACTTCAAACCTGCCTTTTTTTAGTTTAAAACCATTTGTCCGATCACACCATATCTAGGCCCTACAAAAAGTTTGTCTCCATTTTTCTTAGAAGCCTCTGTGGTGGTGCATCCTCCCCCCATTCTCCTCAGGCCTGGTTGATGATCTGAGGAGCTCCTGACAAGCCTTGACCAAACCAACTGAGCAATGAAGAGCCCCTGGACTGGACCAGGTGCTCCTGGATGATAAAGGTGGGAACAATCTGCAGTGGAACACGTGGAGATTACAGGATAATCAGTCATCCCATGAAAGCCATGGAATATTCCCTGCCTGAATCGTGGCCGAAATGGAACAGTTTGGATACAATTCCCAAATAGTTTGGAAACTCCAGTCATTACTGACACCAAGATGGACATTCAGCAGATAACTCAAGCCAGTCCCCTTGGGAGCCCACAACCAGCAGTGCTGAGGGAGGCCCTGGCAGCTCCCCAGCACCTCCCTCTCAGTGGGACACCTCTGGCAGCCTCTCCCAGCTCGGGAACCCTCCAGTTTGCAACACTCCAAAGACCCTCGCTGATGCCCAGGACAATTCTGATCCCCCTCCACAAACACTCCTCCAGCTGTGACCCTTGTCTGTTGGCAAACAGAAAGGGATTTGGGGGAGTGTTTCCCTGACAACAAGGACAATTTTGGAGAGGGACCTTTCCACAGCCAGCTCTTGATGTGTCCACACATCTCTGCCTGGGTGTGGATGTGAATTGACTGTGGTGGGAATGTTGTTATTGTGAATCTACAATTCAGTCACTGTTAAAATTGTAGCAAATGCTATTGAACCAGTTGATAGTCGTTCAATTGACCAATGATGAAGTGCTACTAATCTCTTTTGCCCCCTTGTCTTTGGATCCAAATCCTTTGCACCCTGACCCTCTTGCATCCCAAGACTCTGTGTAAATCATTCCCTTTCATAAAAAAATATATATTTTTTGTGACATCCACTTTAAAATCTTCCTCCTTAGCTAAACTACAAAACAACTCCAATTAGCTTTTCAAGTCTTGAAGACATGAAGACAATTAAAGGAATGGAAATAATTTGTTTTTCCATGTTTTAATGGGTCCCACAGTGTGTTTGGAGCTGCATCAGCTGTCAGTCCAAGATGGGCCATGTCAGAACTGGTGAGGTTGGGGGATGAGGAGCAAGGTTGATCATCCAGGGTCAGTCTGGAGCTCCTGAGGAGACACTCAGCATCAAGATCACTTGGAGACCACCTCTATCACCTCTTCTCTGAACTAAAAAACAGCCACCATTGAATTAAAAAAAAAAAAGTAAACATTTTGAAGACTTGTTTTGAAATTGCCTTGAAGACAATTAAAGGAAGACAAAGAGATCCTGAGGGATTTCTGCATTTTAATGAGCCCCACGGTGTGTTTGCAGCCCAGCCCATGATCCTGAGGTACTGAGAGAAGATTGAAGCAGCTGCTGAAGAAGTCAGAAGCCCAACTCCAAGTCCCTTGAAGCATTGCTGGGCCCCACTGAGGGCAGGCACTGACAAAGCCTCCCCAGGGACTCCTCGGAGCAGCTCCTTGGAGGCCAGGAGTGCAGGCAGACAAAGGCTCTGGGCAGGCCCCTGCAATGCTGAGCAAAGCCTGCCTTGGTTTTGTGGAGCACAAAGGCCAAGGCCTGAGCCCCAGGCCCTGGCCCAGCAGATCCTGTCCCTCCCGGCTGGCTCAGGGCTGTTTGGGGGCAGTGGGATGGGAGGGGGAGGAACAACCAAGGCCCAAAACTGGGCAACCCCTGCCAGGCTGCTGAGGGAGGGGCGAGGCAGAAACCAAGTGCAGAACCTGCAAGGCAAGTTGCTTGTGGTGGCCTGAGTGGCAGAGGCAGCTGCCAGAGGCAAGGGGACAAAGGCCTGGGTGCCTTTGGGCCTTGCAGCCCTGCCAGAGCCCTTGGCCATCTCTCCTGCAGGCTGTCCTGCCCTGGCCCTGCTGCTGCTCTGGCCTTGCAGGCTGCACACACCCCTCCTGCTTTCCCACCCCCCTCCCAGCAGCATTTCTAGACCCTCCCTGATGTCTCTGCACCAGCTCTGGCTGTTCCCTGGAACACAAAGCCATGGGCTGATCCTGACTCCCTCTGGGTGACCTCTTGCAGCACAAGGGTCCCCATTGAGTGACATTTCCTTTTCCTCACCTTCAGTCCCAACCTTCCTCACTACTCTTTGTGGAGATTTCATTCTGTTTCCAATATGGAGAAAAGCTCCATCCTGGCAGATCTCCTCTAGACTCTCTCCAGTTCTTCCTCATTCCTCCAGAATGGGGAACCTCACAGACAGACAGGCCAGTCCAGATGTGGTGACCCCAGGGCTGAGTCCAGGGGAGTGACAACTCCCTTGTCTGGGTGCCCACACTCCCCCCAAGGCAGCCCCATGTGCAGTTGGTCTTAAATCAATGGGCCATTCTGATTCTTTGTAACGTCACGGAATGAAGTGGCACCGTGACACTGCAGGGCCTCATGGAACCAAAGGAATGCAGGGACACTGTGGAATCTCATGGAACCAAGGGCCCATTGTGACATGTGGGGTCTCTCTGGAACAAAAAGAATCCTGAGACATGTCAGAACCTCATGGAACCAAGGGGCCACTGTGCCTCCCCAGAACTCCATGGAATCAAGCAGAGCCGCTGCCTCCCCCCCACCGCTGCACGGACCAGAGTCACCGGCTCTGCCCCGCTTGGACACCTCTGGAGTCAGCGTGTTCTTGGGCAGCACAAAGATGTTCTCTAGTGGTGTTCAAGGGCTGGTCACTGAGGGATTTCACCAGGAACTTGCTGCCAAGAGGACTTTGTACCATGGATTTTATTTGACTCTCTTCATTCAGCCAACTTCCCAACCACCACATCTTCCACTTCTTCAGTCCAGCAGTCACCAGTCTGGCCATAAGGAGACCACAGGAGACCATGTCAAGGGCCTTGATAAAGTCTGGGCACACAACATCCTCTTCTTTTCCCTCCCACAGGGGTTCTGCAATTCCTGCCTTGTCCTTCCAATGCCTGAGAATGACTGTAGGAGGACTTGCTCTATCCCCTTCCCAGCCTGAGCAGTCTGGAACTCTCCCAACCCTCTTTGCTGCTGAAAAA
>NW_020918877.1:0-1487 GCF_003984885.1 Neopelma chrysocephalum | reverse complement strand
CAAAGTGGAACTGGGATCCCAAACTGGGAGGATTCTGGGACCCCAAACTGGTACTGGGACCTGAATCTGGTACTGGGAGCCCAAACTGGGAGGTTTTTGGGACCGGAGTTCTACTGGGACCCCAAACTGTGAGGCTTTTGGGACCCCAAAGTGAAACTGGGATCCCAAACTGGGACACCAAACTGGGACCCCAATCTGGTCCTGGGATCCCAAACTGGGAGGATTCTGGGACCAGAGTTCTACTGGGACCCCAAACTGGGACCCCAAAGTGGGACCTCAGAGTGGGACTGGGATCCCAGATGGGGAGGATTCTGGGACCCCAAACTGGGACCCCAAACTGGGACCCCAAAGTGGAACTGGGACCCCAAACTGGGAGGTTTCTAGGACCCCAAACTGCGACCCCAAACTGGGAGGTTTCTGGGACCCCAAACTGGTACTGGGATCCCAAACTGGGAGGTTTCTGGGATGAGAGAGGTACTTGGACCCCAAACTGGGAGGTTTCTGGGACCCCAAACTGGTACTGGGACCCCAAACTGGGAGGTTTTTTGGACCCCAAACTGAGACCCCAAACTAGAACTCCAAACTGGGACTGGGACCCCAAACTGGGAGATTCCTGAGACCCCAAACTGGGACTGGGACCCCAAAGTGGGAGATTCCTGAGACCCCAAACTGGGACTGGAACCCCAAAGTGGGAGGTTTCTGGGACCCCAAACTGGAAGGTTCATGGGATGAGAGAGGTACTGGGACCCCAAACTGGGAGGTTTCTGGGACCAGAGTTCTACTGGGACCCCAAAGTGGGACCCCAAACTGGTACTTGGACCCCAAACTGGGAGGATTCTGGGACCTCAAACTGGGACCCCAAACTGGGAGGTTTCTGGGACCAGAGTTCTACTGGGACCCCAAACTGGGACCCCAAAGTGGTACTGGGACCCCAAACTGGGAGGTTTCTGGGATCACAGTGTTACTGGGACCCCAAACTGTGATCCCAAACTGGGAGGATTCTGGGACCCCAAACTGGGAGGATTCTGGGACCCCAAACTGGGAGGATTCTTGGACCCCAGAGTGTTACTGGGACCCCAAACTCGGAGGTTTCTGGGACCCCAAAGTGGAACTGGGATCCCAAACTGGGAGGATTCTGGGACCCCAAAGTGGGAGGATTCTGGGACCCCAAACTGGGAGGATTCTGGGACCCCGAAGTGGAACTGGGACCCCAAACTGGGACGTTCCTGGGACCCCAAACTGGTCCTGGGCCCCCAAACTGGGCCGTTTCCAGCTGTGGGGTTTGAGCGACCACCTGGAGCCAAAACCCCTTGGAACAAACCCCAAACCCCGGGAACAACGCCACGACTGGAGCCCGAACCCTCCTCCCCCTTCCTCGAGCCTCATAACTCGATTTAATAATTCAATTTAAACCCATTTTCAGGCAGCAGCTTCCAAAATAAAATAAAATAAAATAAAATCAAACCTCCCTGCCCCAAACCCGGGGG
>NW_020918876.1:3706-5091 GCF_003984885.1 Neopelma chrysocephalum | reverse complement strand
ATCCCCCAATTTCCCCCATTTTTTCCCCCAAAACTTCCCCATTTTCCCCCAAATTTTCCCCAAAAAATTCCAATTTTCCTCCAATTTTCCCCCAAATTTCCCCTTTTGCCCCCAAATCCCAAAATTCCCCAAAATCCCCCTTTTTCCCCCCAAATTTCCCCCCAGGACACCCGGGGTTGAAGAGCAGCACGAGGTCGTTGACGTCATCAAAAGTCATTTTCCCCCAAATCCTTAAAACCCTCAACCCCCAAACCCCTCAAATCCTAAAAACCCTCAAATCCTAAAAATCCACATTTTTTCCCAAAATCCCCTTTATTTTCCCCAAAATTTCCCCATTTTTTCCCCAAATCTTTCCATTTTTCCCCAAATTCTCCCCCAAAAAACCCATTTTTGCCCCATTTTTTCCCCCCAAAATTCCAATTTTCCCCCCAAACTTCCCCCAAATTTCCCCTTTTTTCCCCAAATTTTCCCATTTTTCCCCCCAAACTTCCCCCATTTTTTCCCCCAAATTTCCCCATTTTTCCCCAAATTTTTCCATTTTTCCCCCTAAATTTCCCCCCAAAATCCCATTTTTTCCCCCATTTTTTCCCCCAAATTCCCCCATTTTTCCCCCAAATTTTCCCATTTTTCCCCCAAATTTTCCCATTTTTCCCCCAAATTTTCCCCCATTTTTTCGCCCAAATTTCCCCAAATTTTCCCATTTTTTCTCCCAAATTTCCCCATTTTTTCCCCATTATTTCCCCCAATTTTCCCCCAAATCCCCCATTTTTCCCCCGATTTTTCCCCCAAAATCCCCCAAATTTCGCCCAAATTCCCCCAAACCCCAAATTCCCCAAAATCCCCTTTTTTCCCCCAAATTTCCCACCAGGACACCAGGGATTGAAGAGCAGCACGAGGTCGTTGACGTCATCAAAAGGCGCCGCGTAGTCGCCCTGCTCCGTCCTGGTCTTGACGCTCAACCGGTACCGACCAATGGGAGCGTCCGGAGGGGCTTTAAGCCCCACCCACAGGGCGTGGCCGCCCGCAGGCCCCGCCCCCGGCCCCTCCTCTTCCGCCTCCGCCGTCCAACCGGTGGGGGAGGATTCGCCCAATGGGATCAACACGTGGGTGCCCTTGGCAACCTGGGGGGTGGGGCCTGAAAATGTACAATAATTAATATTATTAACATTGTATTATTAATATATTAATAGATTATTATTAGTATATGAATGTATTAATATGTTAATTATTATTGTTACAATAATATATCATTATTATATATTATATATATAATATATAATATATATAATATATATATAAAAATATAATAATATATGTATAATATAATTATATATAATATATATAATATATATAATATATATAAAAATATAATAATATATGTATAA
>NW_020918876.1:0-3606 GCF_003984885.1 Neopelma chrysocephalum | reverse complement strand
TAATATAATATAATATATATTGTTAGTATATAATATATTATTATAATAAAATTAATACATTATTAATGCACTATTAATGTATTAATAGATCATTATTTAAATATTTATGTACTAATATAGTATTAATTGACAGCATATTAATACATTACATAATATATATTATATTATATTATATTATATTATATTATATTATATTATATTATATTAATGCATTATTAATACTTTAATAGATTATTGTTAATATATTAATGTTTTAGCACATTATTAATCATTATTATATTAATATATTATTAATATATAGTATATTATATAGTATTAATTGTCAGTATATTAATACATTAAATAATATATATTATACTTAAAATATAATATTACTGTATAATATAGTATTAATTATTATTATATTAATGCATTATTAATACTTTAATAGATTACTGTTAATATATTAATGTTTTAGCACATTATTAATCATTATTATATTAATATATTATTAATAAATAATATATTATATATAAATATGTTGTTAATATATAATATGCTATTTATTATTATTACATTAATATATTATTAATGCATTATAATTATATTAACGTATTAAAATAATATTTACATAATATTTAGTAATAAATTTCGAGGCTTGGACAAAATATAGATATAAATATATAAATATAATATTATTTTTATTGCACTACTGATACATTAATCTATTATTATTATGTTGTTATATTCATATATAGTTAGTTATTAATATAGTAATATAGTAATATATTGATAATGCATTTATAACAAAAATAAATAATATGTAAAAATATTTAATAGTAATAATATTTAATAATATTTAATAATTTGGGAGTCCTGAGGGGGACACGAATTTGGGGGGGTTTAGGTAGAAAAAGGAGGAAAAAGGGGAAAAAGCAAAATTTTTAACCTCAAATTATAATATATAACTTATAATATATAAGATGTAATATATAATATGTAATATATAATATATAATAGATAATATATAATATATAACATATAATATATAATAAAAATATATAATATATAATATACAACGTATAATAAAAATATATAATATATAATATGTAATATATAATATACAATATATAATATATAATAAAAATATATAATATATAATATATAATAAAAATATATAATAAAAATATATAATATATAATATATAACATATATTATAAAAAATATAAAATATAAAATATATAATAAATACTATTAATATATGACATGTAATATGTAATACGTAAGGAATAGTATATTCTGCATATATGTAATGTATAACATATAATATTATATAATATATAATTATATATTATACAATTATGACAGAATATAATTAAAATATAAATATAAAAATAATATAAATATAAAAATAATATAAATATAAAAATAATATAAATACAAACATCATATAAATACAAACATCATATAAATATAACTATAACTATAATACAATATAATTATAATACAATAAAATACACAACATACAATATGCAAAATACAATCATAATATAATACAATTATAATATGAATATAAATATAATTACAATGTAATATAAGTATAATTTAGTATATGACACAGTTTACTATAATTTAATAAAATTATATTATAATATAACATAATATATATCATAATATATAATATTACATAATGACATGTAAAAAATTATATATAAAATAATACATATACTCTATATAATATAAAACACAATATATTACATATAATCAATACACAATATAGAATATATACCATATGTTACACGCTATATATAATATATAATATATTCTATAAAACATAATATAGATAATATAAAATTTACAACCCAACGGATAATAAATACTACATACTATATAATACACGAAATTTTTAATCTCAAAATATAATATATAATAAGTAATACGGGTCACGTGACACATATAATATGTAATATATAATATATAATAATATGTATTATATATTATAAAATATAAAACATGCAATACCTCAGATAATAAATACTATATACTACATGATACACGAAATTTGGGGGGTTTAGACACAAAAAGTAAAGAAAAGGGGAAAAATAGGTACTTTTATTTAGTATGGAATTACATAGAATATATTGAATATAAATAATGTAATATAATATAATATAACAGGTCATACTTAGTATAATGATACAACATAATATAATTTAATATAATATAATATAACAACACAATATAAAATAGCATAATATAATATAATTTATTATTAAAAGCAACATTACGTATTTAATATTAATTTTAACATATTAAGATATATATATTAACACGTTAAGATATATATTAAATATATATGCACAGAAAATATTTATAATTAACACGTAATATATAATATACATTACATAACACATAATTTATAATGCACCTGCATTATTAAATATAACTAAAATTACAACTACAATTTTAATTTATCTGTATATCTATTATCTACATATATAATTATCTATATATTATCTATATGTAACATAATTATAAATATATGTAAAGCCTACATATATTATCTATATCTACCATATATAGATAATATATTCTACATCTACATATATAATTATTTATATATGTTTATTATAATGTAATTATTATATTCTTTTATATTTATCATAATATTATTATATTATAATGTACTAATTACATTATTATTCTACACATTATTACATTATAATAATCTGTAATTATGTTCAATATGCCACATATCTATTTTATATATAATATAATATATATATTTAATTATATATATTTAACATATAATATAATATATATATTATATAGCTCATATTAACATGATACAAGTATTTAATAGGTAGCATCCAATTTATATTAAATATGCATTTATATCGAATATATGGAACATAAATAATAATAGAATAATATAATATATTACGCTTAAAATAACTATACAACATAATATAATATAATAAATTCAATATAATACAATATAATGTAATGCAATATAGTTTAATGTGATATAACATAATATATTATAACTTAATATTAGTAGTAAAATCAAGTACTTAATATTAACAATAATAGAATTTAATAGATATTATTCTAATTACCAGTGATTATTGTCCCACGTTCAATTAAATAATTAATCAACTAAGTTATTAATCCACTAAATAATCAAATAAGTTATTAATCGGTTAATTAAATAAGTTACTAATCCACTAATTAATTAAATAAGTTATTAATCCTTCAATTAATTAATTACATCAAACACCCAATTAAACACCAATTAAGCCCCTAATCCCCCCTCCCGCATTAATTAACCCCTAATTAATGAATTAATTAATTAATTTCCCCTACCCAGGGTGAGCTCGATGCAGAGGGCGTCGCCGTCGGGGTCGAAGGGGCGGGGCAAGACCACGCCCACGTGGAAGAGCTGCCCCCGCCGCACCACCAGGGGGCGCTGCGCGAACTCCTGGGTGTGGTGAGCCACCCGATTGGCCGCCGTGCCAACCAATAGGGCGACGGGAACCAGCAGGCCTATCGGGGAGCGGAGGGGGCGGGGCTTGGGCGGCCATCTTGGGCCGCCATCTTGGGCCCCAAAATCCCGGATTTCAGCTC
>NW_020918875.1:3882-4499 GCF_003984885.1 Neopelma chrysocephalum | reverse complement strand
TGTGCCGGTGAGACGGACGGCCGGGGGCTAAAATTGCATACGGTCGAGGATTCCTTCCACACCGAAGGCGCAAGGACCGGGAGCCCAGGCTGCGCGCGTAGAGCCGATCGCGGCGCACAAATGGCAGGTGAGAGCCAGAGGGTCAGGCCCCTCCTTCTGGGCAAAAAGGGCCGTCGTTCGTTGGCCGCCGCGCTGGCCGGCCGGGGGCTAAAATTGCATACGGTCCAAAATTCCTTCCAGACCGAAGGCGCCCGGACCGGGAGCCCCGGCTGCGCGCGTAGATCCGATCGCGGCGCACAAATGGCAGGCGAGAGCTGGAGGGTCAGGCCCCTCCTTCTGGGCAAAAAGGGCCGTCGTTCGTGTGCCGGTGCGCCGGCCGACCGGGGGCTAAAATTGCATACGGTCGAGGATTCCTTCCAGACCGAAGGCGCCAGGACCGGGAGCCCTGGCAGCGCGCGTAGAGCCGATCGCGGCGCACAAATAGGAGGCGAGAGCCTGAGGGTCAGGCCCCTCCTTCTGGGCAAAAAGGGCCGTCGTTCGTGGGACCGCGCGCTGGACGACCGGGGGCTAAAATTGCATACGGTCGAGGATTCCTTCCAGACCGAAGGCGCCAGGAC
>NW_020918875.1:0-3872 GCF_003984885.1 Neopelma chrysocephalum | reverse complement strand
ATACGGTCGAGGATTCCTTCCAGACCGAAGGCGCCAGGACAGGGAGCCCCGGCCGCCCACGTAGAGCCGATCGCAGCGCACAAATAGCAGGCGAGAGCCAGAGGTCAGGCCCCTCCTTCTGGGCAAAAAGGGCCGTCGTTCGTGTGCCAGTGCGCCGGCCGGCAAGGGCAAAAATTGGATACGGTCGAAGATTCCTTCCAGACTGAAGGCGCCAGGACCAGGAGCCCCGTCTGCGCACGAAGAGCCGATCGCGGCGTACAAATTGCAGGGGAGAGCCAGAGAGTCAGGCCCCTCCTTCTGGGCAAAAAGGGCTGTCGTTCGCTGGCCCGCGCGTGGGCCGACCGGGGGCTAAAATTGCATACGGTCGAGGATTCCTTCCAGACCGAAGGCGCCAGGACCGGGAGCCCCGGCTGCGCACGTAGAGCCGATCGCGGTGCACAAATAGCAGGCGAGAGCCGGAGGTCAGGCCCCTCCTTCTGGGCGAAAAGGGCCGTCGTTTGTGTGCCACTGCGCCGGCCGGCCGGGGTCTAAAATTCCATACGGTCGAGGATTCCTTCACGACTGAAGGCGCCAGGACCGGGAGCCCCGGCTGCGCGCGTAGAGCAGATCGTGGCGCACAAGGGGCAGGAGAGAGCCGGAGGGTCAGGCCCCTCCTTCTGGGTAAAAAGGGCCGTCGTTCGTGGGCCTGTGCGCTGGCCGGCCGGGGGCTAAAATTGCATACGGTCGAGGATTCCTTCCAGACCGAAGGCGCCAGGACCGGGAGCCCCGGCTTCGCGCGTAGAGCCGATCGCGGCGTAGAGTAGCAGGCGAGAGCCGGAGGGTCAGGCCCCTCCTTCTGGGCAGAAAGGGCCGTCATTCCAGGGCCGGTGAGCCGGCCGGCCGGAGGCTAAAATAGCATGCGGTCGAGGATTCCTTCCAGACCGAAGGCGCCAGGAAAGGGAGCCCCGGATGCCTGCGTAGAGCCTTTAGCCGTACACAAGGGGCAGACGAGAGCCGGGGGGTCAGGCCCCTCCTTCTGGGCAAAAAGGGCTGTCGTTCGTGGGCCGGTACGCCGGCTAGCCGGGGGCTAAAATTGCATACGGTCGAGGATTCCTTCCAGACCAAAGGCGCCAGGACCAGGAGCCCGGGCTGCGCGCGTAGAGCCGATCGTGGTGCATAAGGGGCAGGCGAGAGTCGGAGGGTCAGACCCCTCCTTCTGGGCAGAAAGGGCCGTCGTTCGTGTGTTGGTGCGCTGCCGACAGGGGGCTAAAATTGCATATGGTCGAGGATTCCTTCCAGAACGAAGGCGCCAGGAAAGGGAGCCCCAACTGCGCGCATAAAGCCGATCGCGGCGCACAAATAGGAGGCGAGAGCCTGAGGATCAGGCCCCTCCTTCTGGGCAAAAAGGGTCGTCGTTCGTGTGCCGGTGAGACGGACGGCCGGGGGCTAAAATTGCATACGGTCGAAGATTACTTCCAGACCGAAGGCGCCAGGACCGGGAGCCCCAGCTGCGCACGTAGAGACGATCGCGGCGCACAAATAGCAGGCGAGAGCCAGAGGGTCAGGCCCCTCCTTCTGGGCAAAAAGAGCCATCGTTCATGTGCCGGTGTGCCGTCCGGCCGGGGGCTAAAATTGCATACGGTCGAGGATTCCTTCCAGACCGAAGGCGCCAGGACCGGGAGCCACGGCTGCGCACGTACAGCCGATCGCGGTGCACAAATAGCAGGTGAGAGCCTGAGGGTCAGGCCCCTCCTTCTGGGCGAAAAGGGTCGTCGTTCGTGCGCCGGCGCGCTGGCCGACCGGGTGCTAAAATTGCATACGGTCGAGGATTCCTTCCAGACCGAAGGCGCCAGGACCGGGAGCCCCGGCTGCGCGCGTAGAGCCTTTAGCCGTACACAAGGGGCAGACGAGAGCCGGAGGGTCAGGCCCCTCCTTCTGGGAAAAAAGGGTCGTCGTTCGCTGGCCGGCGCGCTGGCTGGCCGGGGGCTAAAATTGCATACGGTCGAGGATTCCTTCCAGACCGAAGGCGCCAGGGCCGGGAGCACCGGCTGCGCGCGTAGAGCCTTTAGCCGCACAAAAGAGGCAGACGAGAATCGGAGGGTCAGGCTCCTCCTTCTGGGCAAAAAGGGCCGTCGTTCATGGGACGGTGCGCCGCCCGGCCATGGTCAAAAATTGCATGCGGTCGAGGATTCCTTCCAGACCGAAGGCGCCAGGACCAGGAGCCCCGGCTGCGCGCGTAGAGCCGATCGCGGCGCACAAATAGCAGGCGAGAGCCGGAGGGTCAGGCCCCTCCTTCTGGGCAAAAAGGGCCGTCGTTCTCTGGCCGGTGAGCAGGCCGGCCAGGGGCTAAAATTGCATACGGTCGAGGATTTTTTCCAGACCGAAGGCGCCAGGACCGGGAGCCCCGGCTGCGCGCATAGAGCAATCGCGGCGCACAAATAGTAGGCGAGAGCCGGAGGGTCAGGCCCCTCCTTCTGGGCAAAAAGGGCCGTCGTTCGTGTGCCGGTGCGCCGGCCGGCCGGGGTCTAAAATAGCATGCGATCGAGGATTCCTTCCAGACCGAAGGTGCCAGGACCGGGAGCCCCGGATGCGCACCTAGAGCCGATCACGGCGCACCAATAGCAGGCGAGAGCCGGAGGGTCAGGCCCCTCTTTCTAGGCAAAAAGGGCCGTCGTTCGTGTGCCGTCACGCCGGGCGGCCGGGGACTAAAATTGCATACGGTCGAGGATTCCTTCCAGTCCGAACGCGCCAGGACCGGGAGCCCCGGCTGCGAGCATAGAGCCGATCAAGGCGCACAAAAAGCAGGTGAGAGCCAGAGGGTCAGGCCCCTCCTTCTGGGCAAAAAGGGCCGTCGTTCGTGTGCCGGTGCGACGGCCCGACTGGTGCTAAAATTGCATATGGTCGAGGATTCCTTCCAGACCGAAGGCGCCAGGACCGGGATCCCCGGCTGCGCGCATAGAGCCGATCGCGGCGCACAAATAGCAGGCGAGAGCCGGAGGGTCAGGCCCCTCCTTCTGGGCAAAAACGGCCATCGTTCTTGTGCCGGTGTGCCGGCCGGCCAGGGGCTAAAATTGCATACGGTCGAGGATTCCTTCCAGACTGAAGGCGCCAGGACCGGGAGCCCCGGCTGCGCGCGTAGAGCCGTTAGCCGTAAACAAGGGGCAGGCGAGAGCCGGAGGGTCAGGCCCCTCCTTCTGGGCAAAAAGGGCCGTCGTTCGCTGGCCGGTAGGCTGGGTAGCCGGGGGCTAAAATTGCATACGGTCGAGGATTGCTTCCAGAACGAAGGCGCCAGGACCGGGAGCCCCGGCTGCGCGCGTACAGCCGATCGCGGCGCACAAATAGCAGGTGAGAGCCGGAGGGTCAGGCCCCTCCTTCTGGGCAAAAGGGACCGTCGTTCGTGTGCCGGCGAGCTGGCCGGCCGAGGGCTAAAATTGCATACGGTCGAGGATTCCTTCCAGACCGAAGGCGCCAGGACCTGGAGCCCCAAATGCGCGCGTAGAGCCAATCGCGGCGCACATACATGAGGTGAGAGCCTGAGGGTCAGGCCCCTCCTTCTGGGCAGAAAGGGCCGTCATTCCAGGGCCGGTGAGCCGGACGGCCGGGGGCTAAAATTGCATACGGTCGAGGATTCCTTCCAGAACGAAGGCGCCAGGACAGGGAGCCCCAACTGCGCGCATAGAGCCGATCGCGGCGCATAAATAGCTGGCGAGAGCCTGAGGGTCAGGCCCCTCCTTCTGGGCAAAAAGGGCCGTCGTTCGTGTGCCGGTGAGACGGACGGCCGGGGGCTAAAATTGCATACGGTCGAGGATTCCTTCCAGACCGAACGCGCCAGGACCGGGAGCCCCAGCTGCGCGCCAAGAGCCGATCATGGCGCACAAATGGCAGGCGAGAGC
>NW_020918874.1:699-1479 GCF_003984885.1 Neopelma chrysocephalum | reverse complement strand
TGAAGGATCCAGGGAAGAGTTTGATGCTTCCCAAAAAACCTGAGGAGACCAAAAAAGGGTCCCAAAACAGGATCAGCCCTAAAGGGTCTGGGATGGGACCCAAAACCCTGAGGTTGGTGGTTCTCCAGGGGACAACAAAGGCTCCTTCTCCCAGGGAATGATGGAAGGATCCAGGGAAGAATGAAGGATCCAAGGAAGAGTTTGATGCTTCCCAAAAAACCTGTGGAGTCCCAAAAAAGGTCCCACAAACAGGATCAGCCCTGAAAGGTCTGGGAGGGGACCCCAAACCCTGAGGTTGGTGGTTCTCCAGGGAATAACAAATCCTCCTCCTCCCGGGGGACACCAGGACGATCCCGGCTCTTCCCAAAAAACCCCTGGAATGTGGTGCCTCACCCGTGGCCTCGATGTACTCGATGCAGCGCTCGATGAAGACGGGGATGGGTCTCTCGGGGGACACGACGCTGGCCAGGGGCACCCCGAAGTAGCTGCTCTCCCACGTGCTCTTGGTGACCGAGGGCCTCGCCTTGGGCTTTGGTTTCTGTGGGAATTCGGGAAGATTTTTCCGTGTTTTATCCCAGTTTTGGTATTTTTGGGGTTTTTCTCGATTTCGGGGGGGTTTGGGGCTTTTTAATGATTTCTGTGCCTGGGGGATGTCAGCAGTGAGAAACTGGTGCCACCATCCCCACCAGTGACCCCTGGGGACACCACCAGTGACCAACTGGTGCCACCTTCCCCACCAGTGACCCCTGGGGGACACCACCAGTGACCAACTGGTGCCAC
>NW_020918874.1:0-689 GCF_003984885.1 Neopelma chrysocephalum | reverse complement strand
CCACCAGTGACCCCTGGGGGACACCACCAGTGACCAACTGGTGCCACCACCCCCACCAGTGACCCTTTGGGGACACCACCAGTCACCAACTGGTGCCACCATCCCCACCAGTGACCCTGGGGGACACCACCAGTGACCAACTGGTGCCACTGTGCCCACCAGTGACCCTTTGGGGACACCACCAGTCACCAACTGGTGCCACCTTCCCCACCAGTGACCCCTTGGATGGACCATTCCCTCCAGAGTTGGGCTCCATGACCCTCTTGGGTCCCTCCCAGCTCAGAACATTCCCTGATCCAACCAGGAGTGACCCAAAACAACTCCACTACCACCCCCAAAACCCCCTTAGCCAGGACAGACCTTGGTGGTCCTCCTGAGGCTGCACAGGACATTCAACCTCCTGGATGGACCATTCCCTCCAGAGTTGGGTTCCATGACCCTCGTGGATCCCTCCCAACTCTGAACATTCCCTGATCCAAAAACAACTTCTCCAGGACCCCAAACCCCACCCCACCGCCCCCTTTTCCAGGACACACCTTGGTGGTCCTCCTGAGGCTGCGCAGGATGTTCCTCCTCCTGGATGGACCATTCCCTCCTGAGTTGGGCTCCATGACCCTCTTGGGTCCCTCCCAACTCAGAATTCAGCCAGGAGTGACCCAAAAACAGCTTCTCCACCACCCCCAAGCCCC
>NW_020918873.1:2132-2812 GCF_003984885.1 Neopelma chrysocephalum | reverse complement strand
GAGCTCCCCCGCGCCCCGGGAGCAGAGCAGCCCCCGCCGGGCCGTTCCTCAGGGCAGCTCCCGTGCTCTCTCTCGTCCTTTGCAGCGCAGGAGCCGGACCAGCTGAAGAGCCTGTTGCGGCTCTGCCCGGGCCGCCGGAGGGGCTGAGGAAGGGCCGCCGAATTGGTGGTTCCCAGGACAAGCCGTGGGCTGTAGCTGAGCTCCACCCGCCGCCTGTCCAAGGAGCTGCAGGTAATGGAAAGCCGGCTCGTGATTCCCGACTCTTAAGGGCTTCAGAGCCGCTCGGGTCCTTCTCTGAGCTCATTGCAAAGAAACGCCCCTGCTCCCGTTCCTGCCGGGCCCGTGTGGCTGCCTGCCGGAAAGTTCCTTTGTTTCTCTTTGCCTTGCTTTCCCCTCCTGCCCCGCTGCTCGGTGCATTTCTTCAGCTGAGGAACAAAGTGAAGCGGGAGCAGAACGCCGGGCTGCAGCACCAGAGGCAGCGTTGGAAGGAGCGCAGCTCGGAGGCGGCGGTGCTGGAGAAGCGCGTCAGGGAGCTGCCAGAGCGCCTGGGGAGGAGAAAGGCAGCTCTGCCGCAGGAGGAGAATGTACCGGTGAGTGCGGGAGATGTCCCAGCAACAACGTGAATTTCGTTGTCTGGACAAGTCTGAAGTAAAAACTTGCTTGTGGGGAAGGCAGGGGCT
>NW_020918873.1:0-2032 GCF_003984885.1 Neopelma chrysocephalum | reverse complement strand
TTTTTTTTTTTTTTTTTTTTTTTTTTTTTTTTTGTTATTTCTGCCTCAGGTTTATAATTCTTAAAGGTTTTTTCAAAAAGCCTCTTTAACACTGGGGTATCATTTGGTGCTTGTTTTCTCCTTTGTGACTTCTTTTCAAGCTCTGATGGACGGATCCTGCGGCATAAAATTCTTCACATTTTCGTCTTTTTTTGTTTTTCCCCAAGGTTTCTTCAGGTGGGAATTCCCCACAGCCAGTGGCTTCTGCTCCAAGGGGAGTGGCAGCAGTAGGTCCTTCTATCCAGTCCTCTGCTACGCCACGTATTGCTTCCAGACCTGAACTTGGGGTGAAAGCAGCATTCTCAGGTGGGACACGAGCCTTGCCGGGCAGCTGAGGGTCTGCTAAAATCACAAACCCCGCCCAACGTGGGAGCTGGAACCGTTCACAAGCTAAAGCTCCTGTAGGTGAGAGCTTACGATTACTAGTTCTTATCTGGACATGTTTTGGTTCCCCTCACAGCTCTGTTTTGGTGTTTTGGGTTCTTTTTTCTGTTTGTTTTTGAAGCAAAGACTTATTTGGATGTGGGTCTCACTACTTGTAATTTTTTTATTTTTTTTTTTTTTGTGCCAGTGAATCCCTTTGATAAGCGCTGGGGTTCTATGATTCAGTTGTTCTAAATTAGGTTTGCCTTGGAATCCCAAAGCCTGTGCCTGCGCGGGGGGGATGAGACAAAGGTGACTGTAAATTGATTTGTTGTGGAGTGTTTTGGGGCCGAGTTAATGCTCTTGGCTTGTTGTGTGTCAATTCCCAGCCTCAGTCAGAGCTTCCCGGGGAGCGTTGCTGCTGCCGCTGCCGCCGGGAGAGAGAAATCCTTTAGGAAGCTGGGCTGGAAACAGCAACTCTGTGAACTGCTCAGCTTTTCCTAGGTAAGGGCAGGTTTTAGGGAAGAAAGGCCCGCACTTGCCAAAGGCGCCGCGGGTCTTGCAAGGGGGGGGCGCGGCTGCAGTGCCGCTCCCGGCCGTGTCCGCCAGGCGGCGACTGCGAGGCCTCGGGGCCCGGCGCTCGGGGGGGGCTCGGAAGCGGCGCCCGCGGGGAGCGGGAGTGTTTTGTCACTCACGGGCTTCTCAGAGCTTAAATCCGGAGTCTGAGACGTCCTAAGGATGCCTTGTGGTCGAGGGAGCGTGTTCCTGCTGAATTCAGCAGGCGTTCGGTGAATTTGGGCTTCTGCGGGTGAATTCGGTCTGGTGGTGTGGTTTTGTTTGTTTCCGTCCTCGGGACAGTGAAGCAAATGTTCTTGACACCCCGGGGCAAATGGAGGGATTCACCTGGTCAGCGTCAGGAACCACCCTACCCGAGGCCTGGGGGAGTGCTTTTTGTGTGACTGGCCAGTGAAGCTGTGTGTGAGAATGACCTGGCTGTTGCTCAGTGTACTCCTCATTCAATGGCTTTTGCTCTGTGTTCCCAGGCTTCCTCTTTTCCTTCGGTTGCCGTGTGTGTGCCGGACACCTGTGGCAGGACTAACCCCATGGCTTTTCTGTCCAACGTGCTGTGTGCCTGCAGGTAAGGAAAGCTGGACGTGCAGTCCCTGTGCTTTGATTGCTGTGTCTCTTTGGTAGTTCTTTTGGAGGGGAATCACAGAGTGATTTGGTTGGAAGGGGACCTTTAAAGGCCCCCCTGTCTTCCGGGGGCAGGGACACCTTCCACTGTCCCCGGTTGCTCCAAGTCCCACCCAGCCTGGCCTGGAACACTTGCAGGGATGGGGCAGCCCCAGCTTCCCTGTGCAGTGTGCTCTAATATCTCTCCACTGCCATCAGGAAAAATTTTGTCAGTATGTCCCTTTCAGTTGAAAACCATTATCCCTTGTCCTATCACTACAAGCCCTGGTAAAAAGTCTCTCTCCATTTTTCTTATAAATCCCTTTATTTACTGGAAAGCTGCAGTAAAACTTCCCTGAAGTCTTTTCCAGGCTGAACCCCAACTCTCTGGCCTGTCTCCATAGGAGAGACCTTCTAGTTCTCTGCTGGTTTTGGTGACCTCCTCTGGGCCCCCTCT
>NW_020918872.1:0-1104 GCF_003984885.1 Neopelma chrysocephalum | reverse complement strand
GAAAATGTGTCAGTCAAAACTAGCGAATAACGATACTCCCCTTTTCTTGGAAGTTCAGAGAAATCAATTTGCCAAATCTCACCTGGAAAGCATCCTCTTTTTATTGCTCCTGGGTTAATTTTAAGTTTGGTATTTGGATTGTTTTTCAGGCAAAGTTCACATTGGGATGTGACTCACTTTGTTGTGGTAAACAAATTTGGTCCAGCTACCCTAGCTTTTAAGAGTTGATAGAGTGGATCCAAACCCCAGTGAGTTTTATCGTGTTCTGTTTTCACAAATTGCCATATAAATTTTTCTGGTAATACCAATTGACCTGTCTTCAATTGACCCCATCCATTGTCTAACAGCTTACCTCCATTTTGTGTATCCACTGATAATCTGTTTCCTGATACTCTACCTGTTGATTTGTGTCCAATCTTTCTGGTACTAAAGCTGCTACTGGTTGTTCAGTACCTCTTGCAGCTGCTAATTTGGCTTCTGCATCAGCTTTCCTGTTTCCTATATCTGGAACAGTGTTGCCTTTCAGGTGTCCCCTGCAATGCATTATAGCCACCTGTAATGGGAGTTGGACAGCTTCTAACAATCGCAGGATCTCCTCTGCGTGTTTAACAGCTTTTCCTTGAGTGGTCAATAGTCCTCTTTCCTTCCAGATCGCTCCGTGGGCATGTACAACAGTAAAGGCATATTTAGAGTCAGTCCAGATGTTGATTCGCTTTCCCTTTGCCAGTTCAAGAGCTCGGGTAAGAGCTATCAGTTCTGCCTTCTGAGCTGAAGTTCCTACAGGTAAAGGGTTGGATTCAATTACCTGTTCTATTGTGGTCACTGCGTAGCCAGCCATCCTTGTACCTTGTTTCACGAAACTGCTGCCATCCGAGAACCAGTCGTCTGCATCCTGAAGTGGTTCTTCTTTGAGGTCTGGGCGACTGGAGTACACTGCTTCAATGGTCTCCAAGCAGTTGTGTACAACAGGTTCCACTGAGGTTTTTCCTTCTAGGAATGAAGCTGGGTTGACAATGTAAGTCACCTGAATGGTTACATCATCAGATTCAGCTAGGATTGCCTGGTATTTCAGGAACCGGGAAGGTGACAGCCAATGGTTCCCTT
>NW_020918871.1:455-2096 GCF_003984885.1 Neopelma chrysocephalum | reverse complement strand
TGCGCCCAGGAGAACAGGGCTGCCAAGGACAAGGAGGCTCTGAGTCTAAAGAGGGCACAGGTGAGGGAATTTTGGGAATTCTGGGGATTTTTTTGGAATTTTTTGGGAATTTTTGGGGATTTTGGGGGAATTTTTGGGGTTTTTTGGTGATATTTGGGGGATTTTGGGGGGATTTTTGGTGGGTTTGGGGGGGTTAAGGGGTGGCACCGCCAAGGACAAGGAGGCTTTGAGTCTGAAACGGGCACAGGTGAGGGGATTTTGGGAATTCTGGGGATTTTGGGGAATTTTTGGGAATTTTGAGTGTGATTTTGGGGGGATTTTGGGAGATTCTGAGTGGTTTAGGAGCTGCGCTGCCGAGAACGGCACCGCCAAGGACAACTGAGATCTCAGTTGATCTCAGATGACTTCGGTTGACCGCGGTTGACCTCGGTTGACTTTGTAAGACCTCGATCAACCTCAGTTGACCTTGGTCGGATTTGGAAGACCTTGGTTGATCTCAAGTGACCCTTTGTTGACCAGAGTTGACCTTGGTTGGGTTCCAAGACCTTGATTGACTTGAGTAGACCTTGGTTGGGTTCTAAGACCTCGGTTGACCTCACTTGACCTTGGTTGAGTTTTAAGACCTTGATTGAGTTGAGTAGACCTTGGTTGGGTTTTTAGACCTTGGTCAATCTCATTTGACTTTGGTTGGGTTCTAAGACCTTGGTTGACCTTGGTTGACTTCAGTTGACCTTGGTTGGGTTCTAAGACCTTGATTGACCTCGGTTGACCTTGGTTGAGTTACAAGACCTTGATTGGCCTCCAAAGACCATCAGTTGACCTTGGAAGACCCTTGCTTGACCTTGAATAACTCTGAGTTAACCTTGATTGGGTTCTAAGGTCTTGGTTGATCTCAGTTGGGGGATTTTGGGGAATTTTAGGAGGATTTTGGGGGATTTTAGAGGGATTTTAGGAGGGTTTGGGGTGTTTAGGAGCTGCGCTGCCAAGAACGGTGCCGCCAAGGACAAGGAGGCCCTGAGTCTTAAAAAGGGTTTTGGGGGAATTTTGGGGAATTTTAGGGGATTTTGGGGGGTCTTGGGTGGATTTTGGGGGGATTTTGGGGGATTTGAGAGGGATTTTAGGGGGATTTAGAGGGGGTTCCTCCACCCTGTCGGAGGAGCTCCGGCGGCTGCGCCGGAAGTCGGAGCATCTCTGGGGGGTCTCTGTGGATCCATAGTGATCTTTTGGGATCCGTGGGGTTCCAGAGGTGTCCATGGGTGGTCTCTGTCCCCCCGTTGCAGGAGGAGCTGTCGCGGCTGCGCCGGAAGCTGGAGAAGCAGCGCAAGGTGGAGGTTTACGCCGACGCCGACCAGATCCTGCAGGAGGAGATCAAGGAGTACCGGGTCAGGGGGGGCCGCCGGGACCTTGGGGGGGCCACCAGGACCTTGGGGGGGCTTCCAGGACCTTGGAGGGGGTTGGAAGAGCTTGGGAGGGGTTGGAAGACCTTGGTTGACCCTTAGGATATCAAATGACCTTCAGTTGACTTCAATTGGCCTCGGTTGGGTT
Source organism: Neopelma chrysocephalum (assembly GCF_003984885.1). Taxonomy (NCBI): domain Eukaryota; kingdom Metazoa; phylum Chordata; class Aves; order Passeriformes; family Pipridae; genus Neopelma; species Neopelma chrysocephalum. The sequence continues at coordinate 551 of NW_020918871.1, read as the reverse complement.
TGGTAGACTTTGGTTGGGTTTGGAAGACCTTGGTTGGGTTTGGAGGGTTTTGGTTGGGTTTGGAAGGTCTTGGTTGGGTTTGGAAGGTCTTGGTTG
>NW_020918871.1:0-445 GCF_003984885.1 Neopelma chrysocephalum | reverse complement strand
GTTTGGAAGGTCTTGGTTGGGTTTGGAAGGTCTTGGTTGGGTTTGGAGGGTCTTGGTTGGGTTGAAAGACCTGGGTTGATCTCAGTTGACTTCAGTTGACCTTGGTTGGGTTCTAAGACCTTGGTTGACCTCAGTTGACCTTGGTTGAGTTCTTAGACCTTGGTTGATCTCAGTTGACCTTGGTTGATCTCAGTTGACCGCCGTTGACCTCCGTTGACCTCAGTTGACTTTGATTGACCTGAGCTGACCTTGGTTGAGTTCTAAGACCTTGGTTGATCTCCATTGATCTCAGTTGACCTCAGTTGACTTTGGTTGATGTTGGTTGATCTCCATTGACCTTGGTTGATCTCAGTTGACCTCAGTTGATCTCAGTTGACCTCGGTTGACCTTGGTTGAGCTTAGTTGATCTCCATTGACCTCGGTCGATCTCAGTTGACCTTGGTTG
>NW_020918870.1:0-3727 GCF_003984885.1 Neopelma chrysocephalum | reverse complement strand
AGCATGGGGTCCACGCTACCCACAGGGGATAGGGCGGTGGAAAAGCTCCTCCAATTTTTGATCTCTCTAAGAGAGCCTATTTATGATGAAAAAGCCCTCAGAGGGTTGTTGGAATGGGCAAGAGTGAAGAGGCTGGTCCCTACTGCTCGAGCCGCCTTTGAGGTGTCCATACGGGACGCTATAAAGGAACAGTTAAGGAAAGAGATAAAAGAATCCAAAGAATCAGCTAGCTACCTTACGTTGTGGCTGCTAATTGAAACAGAGAAATTTATAAGGACTGAAAAAAAAAAAAAAAAAAAAAAAAAAAAAAAAAAAAAAAAAAAAAAAAGAAAAAAGAAAAAAAAATTTATAAGGACTGCGAGTCAAGTTACAGTTTTAGCCTATGCTGCATAAGCGAGCAGCGAAACTGAAAGCAAAGAGAGCAAGTCAGTTTTTCAGCTTTTATTCATTATCTCAACAATCGTGCTACCGACGAATTTCAAAGAGCAAGCTTCTACTCGATCATCAGCCAGCGGCCCCAGCAGCAGTTCGTCCTTCAACAATTCTAGCTCTATGCAGGACGCCAGGGAAGCCACTGCCAGCTGTGCCTCCCCCCGCGGCGAGCCCTCCACCACCCCCCCCGCTGCCGTTTTTCCCGCCGCCGCTTCTAAAGCTGCTGCCGTGTTGCCGCCTGGAGCCGCACCCGGTCCCGCTGTACTGCCGCATGGAGCCTGCCCCCCCACCTCTCCTGTGCCGGCGCTGCCGACCCGGGGCTCGCCCCAAGCTGCCTTAGCCAGAAGCCGTGCTGTTTCCGCCCGCCGCTGCCACGGCCCCCCCCCCGCCGCCGTGCGCTGCCTCTGTGCGCTGTCTGTCCCGTCTGCCCTGCCCTGCCCGACCATGCCCGCCGCCGCTTGCTCGTTCGCGAAAGCGATTCCTGCCGCGTGGCCCAGACCCCACACTGCGGAGAGCCACCATCGCCCCCTCTCCCCGCCGAACCCGGCAAGAGGACTTCGGACCGACCAGGAAGGGGGGAAGAAGCTGCGAACGAGCCCACACCATCACGCCGCTGCTGCTGTCTGCTCCCCGTGTCATCGAGTTCTACATCCAGACTCCGAGATCAGACAGAGGGGCTCTGAGACCCAAATGCAGCTGTGAGAAAAGTTTTGCAAGTATCTGTGGCAGACAAAAAGTTACAACAACCAGAACTCTCTGCACCTCCTCTGCCATTGCCAGCTCCCTATATCCCCATGCAGGGACAGGTTTCCCCAAGCCCTTTTTTCCTGTAGTCTCCACCACCTCCACACAGTCCATTTAGGGAGGGGGGAGGGAGTCGGACCGTGCTGAGGGAATCTGTAAAAGTTTGGGGGTTTAGGGGCTAGCTCGAGTGGGGAAGGTCCAGACCAAAGATAAAAAGGAATCCTGTGAAATGCTATGATGGAGGGATGATTTGGTTGTTAACTCCTAATGCATTTTTAGTTATAACAGATGCAGGAGAACATAGAAACTATTAAGTCTTAGATTAGAAGATGCTAACAGAAGCTATATCTACAATTATTCAGTATAAGTTAAGATTGAGCTATACTACATTTGTGTTACAGTATTTTAAGAATAAGTATTATCTCCAATAATAAGGACCTTTCTTTTTTCTCTTAGCTCTTTAAGCTTTATCTCCGAATTCATTTCGTATAGACTGGACACACTAAAGTTTGTGAGAGTCTATGTTTTCCTTTGCACTGCAGTATTCTAGGTCTTTTGATGTGATGCTTTACCATATACACTTCCCAGATCTTTGACATCTAGAGACATTTCTATTTGTTGTGTATATATTTTTTTTTCTTCAAATGGCATGTGTTAATGAGAATGAGTAGGGAAAAAACTCTTCTGGTCATAGTTTCCTTGTGCTTTCTTTTAAACTCTACCTTATTCATGTCAAAAAGATATCAGAATTAATTTCAGCTAAGATGAACAAACAAATCTGCATAAACATGTAATCAGTGCTGTCTTAACCCTTCTTCTGTCTGATCAAGTTTCAGTCTATACATCTCATTGTGATTGAGTGAAAAAGAGGTCTAAGGGAATAAGATACTTTTGTCCTGTACAGGAAGCACTTAGATTAACCTACTTTTTATTTCTTCTTCTTTTGCTATAAATTTCCACACGCATACAATTTAGCTTTCTTAAGACCTTGTTAAGGCTTGCATGAGACTTAATTTACAGCACTGTTAATTGAGAGGGTTTAGACATACAACAATGTTCCCTGAACGCTTACCTTATCTGTATGCTCATTTGAGCTAAGAAATCTGAAAAAGGATTTTTTTTTAAATTTAGGCAGATAGAATATAACGCAAGCAAATGTTCTTGCAGCCCAGAGCAAATGTTACCGAGTATGACTTATGCAATTTATGTACTTTTTCAGTGAGAAGGAGTAGAAGTTATAGACCCACTTTTTTATAACATTATCTTTGTGCTGACTATTCACAGTAACATACTACGCAGCACGAAACTCTCACTGAACACCTATAAACTCGGTCATGTGTACCATATCCTACAGTTAACAGAACTGATTATGCATTTCAAGCAAGCCTTATCTAAAAGTAAAACTTCTTATTGAGCTTTCTTCATCAGCTTCTATTTTCTTTATTTAACCTAATTGAAAGCCACTTTAAAATGCATTGCTAACATCACCATTTGGATAAGATTCTGAACTGATGGTTCTAAATTCCAGGCCTTTGACATGAATGAAAGTTCTTTTCGAAGCATGAAATTACCTTTTCTTGCAACTTCTTCTTTAATTTAAAATTGCTAATCCTATGAGACTGATAGTTCAAACATCTACTTGAGACTGAAGCCTACTTTGCCCAAAAATATGGCACTGTTGTGAAGCAAGCATAAATTAATAAGTAACAATTTTAAATCAGTGCATCATTCTTATGTATAAAATTGCTTCAATTTAACTATGCCAGTGCAATACCACTTTCCTTTTTTAGAACCGTGTATAGTACACATAGGTCTTTCTATAAGCTGCTCTAGGCAATGGTTTTGCCACTGAAGCAATGCTACTGAAGCATTTAATGCAGCTTGGATTATCACACTTCCAGTACTTCTGCAGTGCCCTAACATAAGACTACCTTCTTTGCCAGGTGTTAGTATCTACTTGCAACCTGCATATGCAGAATTGATAAATGCTGAGAAAAATTCTCACTGTTTGCAATCTTTAATCACTTCATCTGTAGAGAAACTATTTCTTTCTCTACAATTTCTCTCACTAACATATGATAAATTTCGAAGCTTTTGGCTTAACCTGAAAGGGAGTTCAGGATGAAACCCAATCTATGTAGTATAATTGTTGCAAACACCTCAAAAACATTGGATTGCCTGGGTAAGTTCTTTTGCCCATTATAGAAAGCTGTGCTTTAATTAATATAGACCATCATTAGTGAGTACAGATTATGAGGTGCTCTGTAGAGTCCTCTCCCCTTATAGCAGTTGTGAGAGTAAAATGAACATTTCAAAAACATCCCATATTCTACCCGAGTGGGAATATAAAAATAATTATGTCATCTTGGCCTTCATGCTATGTATCACATCTTGAATGGGATTTATTTCTTCAATCTTGTGGTTTCATTCTTTCCATAGATGATTCCTCAGCTTTGACAAAATCTATTGTTTTGTTGTAAAAATCAGTTAAACTCTTGGAGCTTTATTATGCATCTCAAAGTAAATATTGGTATATTGCTTTTCTTTTACA
>NW_020918869.1:0-991 GCF_003984885.1 Neopelma chrysocephalum | reverse complement strand
TGGAGGTTGAACCAGTTGAGTTTGGGTCAGAGCCAGTCCCCGGTGCCTGTTGGTGCGGCCGGTTGGGTGTTGGGGCACAAAGAGTTGGGATTTGGGAACAACAACAGGGGGGAGGATTTGGGGCCAAGAGCTGAGGTTTGGGGAAAAGATTGGGGGTGTGGGGAGATGTGGGGATGTGAAGGCCCCAGGGGAGTCCCTGTGGCTCCTCTGCTGCGCCTCCGGCTTCACCTTCAGCAGCTACGACATGCACTGGGTGCGCCAGAGCCCCGGGAAGGGGCTGGAATGGGTCGCTGGGATCTGGAGCACTGGTTCCGGCACCTTCTACGTGCCATCGGTGCAGGGCTGGTTCAGCATCCCCAGGGACAACGGGCAGAGCTCGGTGACGCTGCAGATGAACAACCTCAGGGACGAGGATTCCGACACCTATTTCTGCGCCAAAGATGGTACTACTAGTGGTGGTATTGGTGGTGGTTATCGTATCGACGCCCTTGGCCGGGTCCTCACATGTCCCCAAACCCCAGACCCTCCCCCCAAACCTCTGTTTGTTGGACCCAAATCACAACCATTGCCCCAAATCTCGACCATTGACCCAAATCTCAATCGTTGACCCAAATCTCAGCCATTGACTCCAAATGTCAACCACCAACCAAAAATCTCAACCAAGGACCCCAAACCTTGACCGTTGACCCCAAATCTCTGCCCTCTGCCCCAAATCTTGACCACTTGCGAAAGCCTCGGGCAATGTCCAGTTTGGGCCGATGGGTTTGGTCAATGGTTGAGGTTTGGGATCGACAGCTGAGATTTGAGTCAAAGGTTGAGATTTGGGTCAATGCTTGAGATCTGAGGGACCAAATTGTGATTTGGGGCCAAGAGTTGAGATTTGGGGAAAAGCGTTGGGGTTTGGGGCCAACAGTTGAGAACTGGGGCAGAACCAGCCCAAGGTGGGGACCAACGACCGAGAGCTGGGTGTGAAGGGTGGAGGTTTGGGGGG
>NW_020918868.1:2863-6617 GCF_003984885.1 Neopelma chrysocephalum | reverse complement strand
CTGCCACTGCTGGCATTTGGCAGCTGGGAGAGGCACTTGCAGGAACTGCCCTGCACTGCTCTGCAGCCAGAGCCTGAGCGTGGCAAAGGGCTGGCAAGGTTCCTGCCCTGAGCAGCTCTGCCCTGTCCTCCCACCCCAGGATCCCTTCAACCTCCTGCTCACTTCTCCTCTCTACCCTTGCTGCCTGCAGCTCCTGCCCTGCTCTGCCATGTGGCCACTTCCCCTGCACTGCAGCACCTGGGAGAGTCCTGCTGAAAGATCCTAGAAGCTGTGGGATGTGGCAGCTTTAGGAGATGCCTCCAGGAAGGCAAGTTGAACTTTCCTACAGCCAGAGAATTCTTCCTTCAGATCCTGGGAAGGTTTCTCCCGTAGTGAGAGCTCAGTCACCTCCCAGCCCAGGCTGCCTCTCATCTCTCTGCCTTCTCTCCTGTGCCCTGGGTGCTGCAGGCAGTGCCCTCAGCCCTGCTGGGCTGTGCAGAGGAGCTGCTCACCAGCAGAGCTGTCTCTTTGAAGCTCTTCTTGCTTGCCAGGAGCTCCCTGTGTGCCAGGAGCCCGGCCCAGCTCAGCAGCACAGCAACAGCCCCAGGCAGCCCTTGCTCTGCCCCTCTGGGCTCCTCCAGCTGTCCCTGGGGCTCCAGGGGAACCTGCTGGCACACAGCTGAAGGAAATCATCATGTTCCTTCTCTCAGCTGGGCACAGACACTTCTTTCAGCACTGTCATTTCTCCAAACACACCCAGAGTTAAGTTCAAGAGGCCCCTTTTCATGTCCCATCATTAGACAGGAAACCCAGACAGTGCCCAGGAGGGATCTCCTTCACCTGCCCTGAGGGAAGGGACTCAGCTGAGTCAACAGAGGTGTCTCCTTGTGGCTCTGCAGAGCTGGGGCCAGAAGGACCCTCAGCTCCCTCCACAACCCCCATGGGCTGGGATTCCTCCTGCCCCACTTCAGTGGGCCCAAAACAGGCCCCTGCAGGTGACTCCTTGTCCCAGCTCCCATGGGAATGAAGGAAGACCAAAGCCAGGAGTGACCTGCTGGGACACAAACCCCTGGTTCCTTCTGAGGGGCCAGAGGTGACCGAGGTTCCTGCTGGGAACTGCAGGCTCCAATGGATCAGTTCCTAGGGACAGGGCAGCAGCTGTGGGATCTTCTTGGAGGCTGCTGGGACATTGCTTTGGCCAACTTGAGTGGCAGAAGGTGCCCACATGTAGGACAGGGGAACCTGTCACTGTTCCTTCTGTCCAGGGTAGGTGACCAAATGGAGTCAGGTGGCACAGGGAGAGAGGTCTCTCTCCTGTTCTTTATCAGGGTATTTTCTACATGTCCTCAGAGTACAATGGCAGTTGTCTCCTGGACATCCCTTCAATGCTAAACCTAATTCAGGGCAGCTGAGCCTGGATTGAACAGCCAAAGAGGGGCCTGTAGTGCCAGGGGAGGTGCCAGGGCTCTGCAGCACAAGTGCAGCAGCTGCCATGGACAGCACAGGGCCTGTGCAGGGACCCCGTCCCCATTCTCAGCAGTTGTGTGACAGGCACCACCCAGGGCTTCTCAGACACTTTGGGTGCCTTTGAGGCAGTGAGTGAATCCCAGCCCTGCAGGGACATGAGGTGTGGGTGGCCCTTCTCTATCCAGTTGGTGCTGGGTACTTCGTGAATACAAAGCACATCCCAGCAGGGTCTCTACTCCTGTGCATTCCCTTTTCGTGTGGTTTAACCCCAGTGAGCAGCCAAGTGCCACAGAACTGCTCACTCAGTCCCCCAACCTCCCCCTGCACTGACATGGGGAGGAGAATCAAGAAAAGGCAAAACCCATGGGTTAAGAAAAATTTAATAACTGAAACAAAGTAAAGTATGAAAATAATAATAAGTGTAGTAATTGTAATACTAACTGAATTGACAAGGGAGACAAAAGAAAGAGAGAGAGGAATAAAACCCGAGAGGAACAAGTGATGCTCAACAGGATTGCTCACACACGCTGCCCAATGCCCTACACCCCAAGCAGTGATCTGCCCCTCCTGCACAACCCCTCCTCATGGATCCACTGGGAATGATGTTCTGTGGTGTGGAATATCCCTTTGGAATGTCCAGGTCGGCTGTCCTGGCCCTGCTCCCTCCCAGCTTCTTGTGCACCTGGCGGAGCACAGGAAGCTGGAAAGTCTTTGATTAGGGTAAGCACAACCAAACCATCAGTGTGTGATGAACATTGTTCTCCCATGGAATCCAAACCACAGCCCTGCACCAGCTACTAGGAAGAAAATTAACTCTCTAGTTAGGAAGAAAATTATCTCAGAATTAATCTGTAGTTAATCTATAGGAAGATTAACCCTATCTACTAGGAAGAACAGCCAAGACAAGGATGGTGTCCACCCCTTATTCCACACCATTTACACCATGTCAGATCCCACACATTCCAATACATTCCACCACCACCTTTCCTCTCATTTCATATAAACCCACAGATCTCATTGCTTAGTCTGTGAAAATCTGTTTAGTTCATTTAGTCCAGGATTTTAGGCTCCATCTCCCAAAATACTCTTTCAGGGCAGGAAAAATGATGCCACTGCAGGTGAGAGCCGGAGGGTCAGGCTCCTCCGTCTGCAAAAAAAAAGCCTTCATTTGCGGGTCGCCGCCCCTAGCGGCCCGGGGCCGGCCGAGGGCCAAAATTGGATATGGTCGAGGATTTCTCCCAGATCAGAAGTGCTGGGGCTGGGAGCCCCGGCTGCGCGCAGAGAGCCAAGTGAGGTGCACAAAGGGCAGGCGAGAGCTGGAGGGTCAGGCCCCTCCGTCTGCACAAAAAAAGCCGTTGTTTGCGGGTCACCGCCCCTAACAGCCCGGGGCCGGCCGAGGGCCAAAAACGGATACAGACAAGGATTCCTCCAAGGCCGGATGCGCAGGGGCCGGGAACCCCACCTGCGCGCGAAGAGCCGAGCGAGGCGCACAAATAGCAGGCGAGAGCCGGAGGGTCAGGCCCCTCCTTCTGGGCAAAAAGGGTTGTCGTTCGTGGGCCGATGCGCCAGCCGTCCTGACCCGGCCAGAGTCCAAAATCGGATACGGTCGAGGATTCCTCCTAGACCGGAGGCGCCGGAGCCGGGAGCCCCGGTTGCGCGCGTAGGGCCGAGCGAGGCGCACAAAGTGCTGGGTTAGGATTAGGGTTAGGGTTAGGGTTAGGGTTAGGTTTACATTTAGGGTTAGGGTTCGGTTTAGGGTTAGGGTTAGGGTTCGGTTTAGGTTTAGGGTTAGGGTTCGGGTTAGGGTTTGGGTTTAGGCTAAGGTTTAGGCTAAGGGTTAGGGTTAGGGTAAGGGTTCGGGTTCGGGTTAGGGTTTGGGTTAGAGTTAGTGTTTGGATTAGGCTTAGCGTTCGGGTTAGGCTTAGGGTTCGGGTTAGGGTTCAGGTTCGGGTTAGGGTTCGGGTTAGGCTTAGGGTTCATGTTGGGGTGGGGGTTAGGGTTAGGGTTCAGGTTAGGGTTCGGGTTCGGGTTCGGGTTAGGGTTCAGGTTTAGGGTTAGGGTTAGGGTTAGGGTTAGGGTTAGGGTTAGGGTTAGGGTTAGTGTTAGGGTTAGTCCTAGGCTTAGGGTTAGGCTTAGTCTTAGGCTTAGGGTTACGGTTAGGGTTAGGGTTAGGCTTAGGGTTAGGGTTAGGGTTTGGTTTAGGGTTAGGGTTATGGTTAGGGTTAGGGTTTGGTTTAGGGTTTGGGTTAGGGTTAGGGTTTGGTTTAGGATTAGGGTTAGGGTTAGGGTTAGGCTCAGGCTTAGGGTT
>NW_020918868.1:0-2763 GCF_003984885.1 Neopelma chrysocephalum | reverse complement strand
TTAGGGTTTAGGGTTTAGGGTTAGGGTTAGGGTTAGGGATAGTTATGGTTAGGGTTAGGGTTAGGGGTTTAGGGTTAGGGTTAGGGATAGTTAGGGTTAGGGTTAGGGTTAGGGTTAGGTTTTGGGTTAGGGTTAGGGTTAGGGTTCGGGTTAGGGTTAGGGTCAGGGTTAGGGTTAGGGTTTCGTTTAGGGTTAGGTTTACGGTTAGGGTTAGGATTAGGGTTAGGGTTTTGTTTAGGGTTAGGGTTAGGGTTTATTGAGCTTACCAACTTCACACACAACACAAACATATTCTCAAAACAACACCCAGGAATCCAAGCACCTGCACAGTATCAAACCGTCTTAACCTTGTACTCCCTGCAACCCAAGGCCGTGTCCATGGAAACCACCTAAGCAGCTCCACTGCTTCCATGGAACACGGCCTAAGTTTTGCACTACCTCAAACTTTAATTGTGGAGCTACAACTTCACCCCACCAGCGCACAAAGGGCAGGCGCGAGCCAGAGGGTCAGGCCCCTCCTTCTGGGCAAAAAGGACTGTGGTTCATGGGCCGGCACGCCGTCTGGCCGGGGGCTAAAATTGCATACGGTCAAGGAATCCTCCCAGACCGGAGGTGCCGGGGCCAAGAGCCCCGGCTGCGCCCATAGAGCCGAGTGAGACGCACTAAGGGCAGGCGAGAGCCGGAGGGTCAGGCCCGTCGTTCTAGGAATAAAGGGCCTTCGTTCGCAGGTCAGCGCCCTGGAAGGCTCGGGGCCGGCCGGGACCCAAAATCGGATACGGACGAGGATTCCTCCAAGACCAGAGGCGCCGGGGCCGGGAGCCCCTGCTTTGCGCAAAGAGCCGAGCGAGGCGCACAAAGGGCAGGCGAGAGCCAGAGGGTCAGGCCCATCCTTCTGGGCAAAAAGGGCCGTCGTTCATGGACCGGTGCGCCGCCCGACCAGGGGCTAAAATTGCATGCGGTCGGGGATTCCTCCCAGACCGGAGGCGCCAGGGTCGGGAGCCCCTGCTTTGCATGAAGAGGCGAGCAAGGCGCACAAAGGGCAGGTGAGAGCCGGAGGGTCAGGCCCCTCCTTCTGGACAAAAAGGGCCATTTTCTGTGGGCCGGCGCGCCGGTTCTCCCGGAGCCGACCGAGGGCCAAAATCTTATAAGGTCAGTGATTCATTCCACAGCGAAGGCACCAGGACCACGAGCCCCGGCTGCGCGCATAGAGCCGAGAGAGGCGCACAAAGGGCAGGCGAGAACCAGAGGGTCAGTTCCCTCCTTCTGGGCAAAAAGGGCCGTTGTTTACGGGCAGGGGTCCTGGCAGCCCGGGGACAGCTGAGGACCAAAATCGGAGACGGTCGAGGATTCCTCCAAGACCGGAGGCGCCGGGACCGGGAGCCCTGGCTCTGGGCGAAGAGCCGAGCGAGGCGCACGGAGGGCAGGCAAGAGCCGGAGGGTCAGGCACCTCCTTCTGGGCAAAAAGGACCGTGGTTCGCGGTCAGGCGCCCTGGAAGGTTCGTGGCTGGCGGGGGCTCAAAATCGGATACGGTTCGGGATTCCTTCCACAGCGGAGGCCCCGGAGCCGGAGCCCCGGCTGCGCCTGAAGAACCGAGCGAGGCGCACAAAGGGCAGGCGAGAGCCGGAGGGTCAGGCCCATCTTTCTGGGTAAAAAGGACCGTCGTTCGCGGGCTAGCACGCCGGGAGGCCCGGAGCCGGCCCAGGGCAAAAATCGGATACGGACGAGGATTCCTACAAGACCAGATGCGCCGGGACCGGGAACTCCGGCTGCACGCGTAGAGTCGACCGAGGTGCACAAAGGGCAGGCGAGAGCCGGAGGGTCAGGCCCCTCCTTCTGGGCAAAATGGGCCGACGTTTGCGTGCCAGCGCGCCGGGCATACTGGGGCTGGCCGAGGGCCAAAATCAGATACGGACGAGGATTCCTCCAAGACCGGAGGCGCCGGGGCTGAGATCCCCAACTGCGCTTGTAGAGCCGAGCAAGGCGCAAAAAGGGCAGGCGAGAGCCAGAGGGTCAGGCCGGTCCTTCTGGACAAAAAGGGCCATTTTTCGCGGGACGGCGCGCTGGTTCTCCCGGAGTCATCGAAGGGCCAAAATCGGATACGGTCGGTGATTCATTCCACAGCGAAGGCACCGGGGCCAGGAGTCACGGCTGCGCTCGTAGAGCCGAGCGAGGCGCACAAATAGCAGGCGAGAACCGGAGGGTCAGGCCCCTCCTTCTGGGCAAAAAGGGCCGTTGTTTACGGGCAGGGGTCCTGGCAGCCCGGGGACGGCCGAGGGCCAAAATCGGATACGGATGAGGATTCCGCCAAGACCGGATGCGCTGGGACCGGGAGCCCCGGATGCGCTCGTAGACCCGAGTGAGTGGCACAAAGTGCTCGGTTATTGTTAGGGTTAGGGTTAGTGTTAGGGTTAGGGTTAGGGTTAGGGTTAGGTTTACATTTAGGGTTAGGATTCGGTTTAGAGTCAGGGTTAGGGTTCGGTTTAGGTTTAGGGTTAGGGTTCGGGTTAGGGTTTGGGTTTAGGCTTAGGCTTACACTAAGGGTTAGGGTTAGGGTTAGAGTAAGGGTTAGGGTTAGGGTTAGGGTTAGGGTTAGGGTTAGGGTTAGGGTTAGGGTTCGGGTTCGGGTTAGGGTTAGGGTTAGGGTTAGAGTTTGGTTTAGGTTTAGGGTTAGGGTTAGGCTTTGGGTTAGGGTTAGGCTAAGGGTTAGGGGTTAGTGTTAGGGTTACGGTTTGGGTTAGGCTTAGTGGTAGGCATCGTTAGTG
>NW_020918867.1:351-4023 GCF_003984885.1 Neopelma chrysocephalum | reverse complement strand
TCAGGGATGGGGAGAGAGGGGGGTCAGGGATGGGGAGAGAGGGGGGTCAGGGATGGGAAGGGGGGGATCAGGGATGGGGAGAGAGGGGGGTCAGGGATGGGGAGAGAGGGGGGTCAGGGATGGGGAGAGAGGGGGGTCAGGGATGGGAGGGGGATCAGGGATGGAGGGTCAGGATACAAGTTCGGGGGGGGGTCTGTGGGTACAAACTCGGGGGTCTCTGGATACAAACTCGGGGGTCTGTGAGTGCAGACTCAGGGGGTCCTGTGGGTATAAACCCAAGGGAGGCTCTGGGTACACACTCAGTGTTCTGTGGGTACAAACTCAGGTTCTGTGGGTAGAGATTCAGTGTTCTGTGGGTACAAACTCGGGGGTCTGTGAGTAGAAACTCAGGTTTGTGGGTACAGACTCGGAGGTCTGTGGGTACAAACTCGGGGGTCTGTGGGTACAAACTCAGGTTTGTGGGTACAGACTCAGTGTTCTGTGGGTACAGACTCGGGGGTCTGTGGGCACAGAGTCACAGTCAAGCCCTTGCTTAGGGCCCGCTCAGGACCCTGAATTCCATGTGTTTTATGTCCCGTGCCCCTGTCTCTCGGAGTACTTCTGTCATTGGCCTGGAATTCAGCTCTGAAAGCTTCAGAGATTCAAAAGATTCTGAAAAAGATGTAAAATATTCTGGAATTGAGTGGTTCCCCCTGTACTGCTGCTTGCAGAGACAGCAGGAAAGCTGCTGGAAAGGAAAGCACAGGTCGTTGCAGAAATTAGGTGTCATTTCTGTCTCTGACCCCTCCACCCATTTACATTTCCTCAAACAGTCAATGACAGAAGGGAAAAGTGCCAGGGAGGGAGAAGCCAGGTCTGGGATGCTCTCCCTGCCCTCCCCACCAACCCTTTGCCCTCCGACCCCCCGAGGCTCCGGCTTTTCTCCTCCCCACAGTCACAGAAACACTGGAAATCCCTGCCCCTGGTTCCAAACCATCCCTGGTGTCACTGGCACAGGCTGATCCCTGCCCAAACACAGGCACTCCCTGGGGCTGGGCTCCTCCAGGGGCATTTCCTGGGATGTTGGCCCCGTTGCCATGGCAGCAGCTCTTGGCACCTCCCGGGATCCAGAGTTTGGGGTGCCGGGATCCGTTTCCAACAACGTGTGTCTCCTCCTTGTTCCTCCATTCCCACGGGTGGGGAGAGCACTTATCACACATTATGACATGGCTTAAGCCCTTTTGGACTTTCACACATCAAAAATTCCTTTTTATTTACCATTTTTTTTTGCTTTTGAGAAGCTGTAGCCACACGGATTCTCTCTGGTTTGTGAATATTTAGTGATTTCCCCCTCACCCCAAACATAGAGGGATGTCAGACCTAAAGGCAGGGGGAATTAAAGATGCAAAATCAGAGGATAATTAAGGTTGGAAAAGACCTCCAGGATCATCAAGTCCAACCCTGGAAGTCAAGGCCTGATTTTCAAACCATTTACTTGCAGAAAGACCCCCCCAAAATGCAGCAGGAGAAGTAGGAGCCTTGTCTCGACTCTTGACCTGAGTTAGGCCTTCAGCAAATGTGGGAAGCTGGGTGCCATGGGATTCCTGGGCTCCTGGGGAATCAGGATCAGCTGCCCAGGTCTCCCTGTTCCTGGTCTGGTCATGATTCCATGGGAATTAACCAAGTCCATGTTTACCTGGAGATTAAATCAGTCCCAGCCCCGGGAATGTGCTCCGTGACCTGAGGCAGAGATGGAGCAGAGGAAAGTGTGTCCTGTGACCACCCCCATCCCTTCCCTCTGCAGCATCCCAACCCTTCCCTGCCCCTGGAGCTGCTCTGGGATGTTTTCCCCCCGTTGTTGCAGCAGCTCCCTGCTCCCAGAGCCGCTCCCACCGAGGGCTGGGCACCGTCACCGTTCGCTGGGAGTTTGGCTCTGGCTGAGCCGCCCTTGCCAAGGAACCCGTGGGGAACTGTGAACTCCCAGCACCCTGGCACGGTGCCACCCGTGCTATTTATAGCCCGGGAAGGAGAGTCAAGAGCTGCTTGGAGCTGCTGATTTGAGGAGCAGCTGCCTCTGGAGCAGAGTTCCCGTGGCTGGGGACAGATCTCCGTGTCCCGCCTCCACCTGGGCCACTTCCTTCCTCCTCCCCTGCCCATTTAAAGCCTCCTGCAATTCCTGCGTTTCCCCACCAGGAAAGGCTGTGTGGGCCAAGGCACCTCCTTGCAGGATCTGTTACTTTGGGGAAAATCAGGCATTTTTAGTGTGTGGAGGTCGGGGAACACACTGACTGACTGTCTCCCATCTCTTTGGCAGCTGGTGTATCCTCATGACTTCAGACTGACAGAGAAGGAGGTAACAACTATTTATTCCCTTTTTTTCTCCCGTTTTTAAGCCACTCAGCAGCTCTGATGGGGGGATTCTTACTGGGTGTCTTGGGGTTTTTTGCAGAAAACGAGTATCTGCTACTTGTCCTTCCCAGACTCCTACTCAGGTAGGTGGCAGCAGGGGTGAAGGAAATGGGTCCAGGATGGAAGGGCTGAGTTATCCCCTGGGATACAGCCCAGGCTGATGGGCTGCATCCTCTACAACCGGGGTTCTGGTGCCCTCAGGGCTGAGCAAAGAGGCTTCTTGTCCTGTTGGTTGATGTCTGCACACAGAATCTGTGATCTGCTGGCTGGTTCCTCTATAAACTCATGCACTCCTGCTTCCCCTCTGCCAGGGAAAGGTCCAACAGAAGCAGGAAGGGTTCCCTGAGGTGGCAGCTCTTGGCTCTCACATTCCTGTGTTTGTGAGTGCCCAGTGAGGAGCAGGAGCTGGGAGAGGACAATTCCACAGCAAAAGTGTTCCCGAAGCCTGTGTTTATAAACCAGAAAGGGGACAATAAGAATTAAGTCTCAGTCCAAGCCTGGTTATTTAAGGGTGGTTCCTGACTATTGGTTTCCTACAGCTTCCATGGGCTTATGGAATGGGTTGGGTGGGAAGGGATCTCAAATATTGTCCAGTGCTACCCAGGGACACCTTCCACTGTCCCAGGTTGCTCCAAGCCCTGTCCAACCTGCCCTTGGACACTTCCAGGGATCCAGGGGCAGCCACAGCTTCTCTGGGCACCCTGTGCCAGGGCCTCCCCACCCTCCCAGGGTGCAACATTGTCCTGACGTTTCCTTCCCTCCCCTCCTGTCTCGTGCTGTCTCTGGGGGGTTTCTTTATGCTGTTCCTCTCTGTTTCAGCTCCCTGCAGCCCCCCCTCCCTGTCCCACGGGAGCCATGCCCAGCTCTCCTGAGCCCTGTGCTGTTCTCTGTCCCAGGTGGCCTTGGGGACACCCAGTTCAGCTTCCGCCTGCGGCAGTCGGGGGGCCCCAGGACCTCCCCGTTCCAGGACGACGGTCGGTACAACCGGGAGGCCCCCCTGACGCTGCAGGTCGGTCCTGGCTCGGGGGCACAGCCACGTATTCCATGGATCTGGGGGCTCTGGGGGAAGTGCCCGTCTTCTCTGGCCGTGGGAACGGTCAGGAAAGGAGGAGGATTTCAGGAGAGGGATTTACTGCCACGTCAGTGCTCACAGAGAGCCAGAACGGAGGTGGAACTGTGATGGGAGAGGGAACTGGACCGGGGGGACCCAGTGTGCTGGGAAATGGAGCTGAGTCAGGGGCACTCCCAGCTGTTTTGGGAGAGGGAACTGAATCCCAGGGATTA
>NW_020918867.1:0-341 GCF_003984885.1 Neopelma chrysocephalum | reverse complement strand
CAGGACATTCCCTCCTCTGGGTGAGGATGGATTCCTTCCCCAACAATTCCCTGGCCTGCAGCTGGCAAAGGGAGCTGACAGTGGGAGCAGGAGGAGCTCAGGGGGTTGGCCCAGCTGGTCCTTTGTGGAAATCTCCATTAACCCTTGAGATGCTGGGCCTGAAGGTGCTGCAGGAAGGGGCCAGTGAAGGAGCTGCCTGGAGGCTGGAATGGTTTTTGTTATAGGATAGAATCGGGTCATGGAATGGTTTGGGTGGGAAGGGACCTTAAGGATCATCCCACCCCCTGCCATGGGCAGGGACACCTTCCACCAGCCCAGGTTGCTCCAAGCCCCGTCCAACC
>NW_020918866.1:472-1550 GCF_003984885.1 Neopelma chrysocephalum | reverse complement strand
CACAGGGACATAGGGGACAGGAGGGTGTTACCACAGGGACACAAGGGACAGCAGGGACACTGGGATGTCACTCCAGGGACACAGGGGACAGTGGGGACACAGGTGTCACCACAGGGACACAAGAGACAATGGGATGTCACTACGGGGACATGAGATGGCACCATGGGGATGTCACCATGGGAATGTCACCACGGGGACACAGGGGACAGTGAGGACGTGGGAGTGTCACCTCAGGGATGTCACCACAGGGACATCGGTCATGGTGGGGGCAGCTGCAGGGGGGTGGGGGTGGGATGGTGACCCCATGGTGACCTCGTGGTGACCTTGGGCACTCACCCGAGTGCAGGTTGGTCATGGTGGGGTGGGGATGGTGACCCCATGGTGACCCCGTGGTGGCCCTGGGCACTCACCTGAGCACAGGTTGGTCATGGTGGGGTGGGGATGGTGACCCCGTGGTGACCCCAGGGTGACACTGGTGACCCCGTGGTGACATTGGTGACCCCATGGTGACCCCGGTGACCCCGGGGTGACCCTGTGGTGGCCCTGGGCACTCACCCGAGCGCAGGTTGGTCATGGTGGGGTGGGATTGTGACCCCATGGTGACCCTGTGGTGACACTGTTGACCCCGTGGTGACCCAGGGAACTCACCTGAGCACAGGTTGGTCACGGTGGGGGCAGCTGCAGGGGGGTGGGAGTGGGATGGTGACCCTGTGGTGACCCCGTGGTGACCCTGTGGTGGTCCCGTGGTGACACTGGTAACACTAATGACTCACCTGAGTGCAGGTTGGTCAGGGTGGAGGGCAGCTGCAGGGGGGTGGGGGTGGGATGGTGACCCTGTGGTGACCCCGTGGTGACCTCGTGGTGACACTGGTGACCCCATGGTGACATTGGTGACTCTGGGCACTCACCTGAGCGCAGGTTGGTCATGGTGGAGGGCAGCTGCAGGTAGGCCGGGTTGTGGGTGGTGACCCCGATCTCGATGGACCCCGCCCACTTGTCCACCATCTTGTCGATGCGGACCTGGAACAGCTCGTTGTCCCTCAGCGCCCGGGCACTCAGCACGACCCCGTGGTTGAAG
>NW_020918866.1:0-462 GCF_003984885.1 Neopelma chrysocephalum | reverse complement strand
GGGACACCCTGTCACCTCTATGGGGACATGGGGACACAGGGGACACCACAGTGACACAGGGACACCATGTTGTCCCTCAGCGCCCGGGCACTCAAAACGACCCCGTGGTTGAAGTCATCTGTGGCACTGGGGACACGGGGGACACAGGGGACACTCTGTCACCTCTATGGGGACACAGGGACACCGTCTCCTCTGTGGGGACACCACAGAGACACCACATTGTCCCTGAGCGCCCGGGCACTCAGCACGACCCCGTGGTTGAAGTCATCCGTGGCACTGGGGACACAGGGGACATCCTGTCACTTCTATGGGGACATGGGGACACAGGGGACACCACAGGGACACGGGGACACCACGTTGTCCCTGAGTGCCCGGGCACTCAGCACGACCCCGTGGTTGAAGTCATCCGTGGCACTGGGGACACAGGGGACACCCTGTCACCTCTATGGGGACATGGGGACA
>NW_020918865.1:1069-2320 GCF_003984885.1 Neopelma chrysocephalum | reverse complement strand
CCAGGGATCCAGGGGCAGCCACAGCTTCTCTGGGAATTCCAGACCAGCCCCTTCCCACCCTCCCAGCCAGGAATCCCTTCCCAATCTCCCATCTCTCCCTGCCCTCTGGCAGTGGGATCCATTCCCTGTGTCCTGTCCCTCCATCCCCTGTCCCCAGTCCCTCTCCAGCTCTCCTGGAGCCCCTTCAGGCTCTGGAATGTGCTCCAAGCTCTCCCGGGATCCTTCCCAAATCCAGCCTGGCCATTCCCAGCTCTCCCAGCCTGGAGCCAGAGCCTGACATTGGATCCATCCCCAGCTCAACTCCTCCCTGGGAAGGAGTTCAGGGAACAAGGGGGTTCCCTGGGAATCTCGGCACTCGGGGCAGGGTCTCCCTTCCCCTTTCCTGCCTTTTCCATCCTCACATTCCAGAAAAATCCCTCTGACTGGATTCTGAGTGTCATTTATTCTGGAATCCTGGAATGGTTTGGGTTGAAAGGGCCCTTAAATCCCATCCCATTCCATGTTCAGGGACACCTCCCGCTATCCCAGGTTGCTCCAAGCTTTCCTTGGACACTCCCAGGGATCCAGGGGCAGCCACAGCTTCTCTGGGAATTCCAGCCCAGCCCCTCTCCACCCTCCCAGCCAGGAATCCCTTCCCGATATCCCACCCAAACCTCCCATCTCTCATCCCAAACCCGTTTTGTTCCCAATAAAACCCCTCCCGAGCCAAGTTCGTTGTGAACATCAAACAAAACGAGTTCCAGTCGCTCTCGAAGGAGCCAAAATAAACATTCCCAAACTTCTGGCTCCCGTTCTCCCCGGGTGTTGAAAGGGATTTGGTTCCAATGTTTGCTTTGCCTCCTCCCTTGGCTCTTCCCAACACCTCCCGTGGTGCTCACGGAGCCCTGGAAAACATGGAAAATCCCGGAGTTTGCCGTTAACTTCCAAAGCACTTTTGGATTTCCCGTTGTCTCCTGGGAGAGCTGATGAGCTCCAGCTTTTCCTGAGGGATTCCTTTGTGCTCTGGAATTTCTCCTTGGAATCCAGAGCTGTAAAATTGTTTTGGTGTTGCTCCAAATTAATTCCACACCTTCCATGAGATTAATTCCCGGACTTTCCAGGGTCGCTGCACAACCACTGGAATTCCACACTTTGGGATTGTTTAGGTGTCCCTTCACAGGGAAGGATTCCTTCCCAATATCCCATCAACCCTCTGGCAGTGGGAAGCCATTCCCTCCTTGTCCTGTCATTCCATACCCTCTCCAGCTCTCC
>NW_020918865.1:0-1059 GCF_003984885.1 Neopelma chrysocephalum | reverse complement strand
GAGCCCATCAAACAGGCACGTCCTAATTACTCATTAATTACTAATTAATTACTGATTAACCCCAGTTACCTGTGGAGGATGATCGTGGGCTGTCTGCTGGCCGAGCCCATCAAACAGGCACGTCTGAATTACTAATTAACCCCAATTAATTAACCCCAATTACCTGTTCGTGTGCGGCAGACTGTCTGCTGGCCGAGCTCATCAAACAGGCACGTCTTAATTACTAATTAATTACTAATTAACCCCAATGACCTGTGGAGGATGATCGTGGGCTGTCTGCTGGCCGAGCCCATCAAACAGGCACGTCTGAATTACTAATTAACCCCAATTAATTAACCCCAATTACCTGTTCGTGTGCGGCGGGCTGTCTGCTGGCCGAGCTCATCAAACAGGCGCGTCTTAATTACTAATTAATTACTAATTAACTCCAATGACCTGTGGAGGATGATCGTGGGCTGTCTGCTGTCCGAACCCATCAAACAGGCACCTCTTAATTACTAATTAACCCCAACTACCTAATGAACCACCTCTGGACAGCGGCTGGAGCAACTCCAGAGGACACCACAGACACGCTCCCAGGGCTGGAGCACTCCAGAGACAGGCTGGGAAAAGTGGGAATGGCCAGGCTGGAGAAGGGAAGGATCCGGGGAGAGCTTGGAGCACATTCCAGAGCCTGAAGGGGCTCCAGGAGAGCTGGAGAGGGACTGGGGACAAGGCATGGAGGGACAGGACACAGGGAATGGCTTCCCACTGCCACAGGGCAGGGAGAGATGGGAGACTGGGAAGGAATTCCTGGCTGTGAGGGTGGGGAGGGGCTGGGCTGGAATTCCCAGAGAAGCTGTGGCCGCCCCTGGATCCCTGGGAGTGTCCAAGGCCAGGTTGGATTCCCATGGAGCCACCTGGGATAGCGGGAGGTGTCTGTGGAGTGGATGGGATTTAAGGTTCCTTCCTATCCAAACCATTCCAGGATTTCAGGATAAAGTACACTCAGAATCCACTCAGAGGGATTTTCATGGAATGTGGGGATGGCAAAGGCAGGAAAGGGGAAGGGAGACCCTG
>NW_020918864.1:0-992 GCF_003984885.1 Neopelma chrysocephalum | reverse complement strand
CGGAGCGGGCGGGCACCGGAGAAAGCGGAGCGGACCGAAACAACATCTCAGCGGTGAGTGAGCTGAAAGGCAGCCCGCGCGGCCAGGACTGATCCCCGACCGGCAGCGTGACCGCAGCCCGGACCCCCGAGCCGCGAGCCGCGCTGAAACCGCGGGGAAACCCCCGCCGCGCCACCGCCGCCGCCGCAGCTGAAACAGCCACGCGGCCCAGCGTGCCGCTGCCCGTAACACCCCAGCCACACCGCCCGGACCCCCGCTTTGGCCGTCTGCCTAGCAGAAAGCCCCTAGCTCCACGCCGCCCGCCTCCCCTGCAAGCGTTCGCTGCCCCCTTCTCCGCCCCCCGCCCACAAGCCGCGCGGGACAGGGGAAGGCACACCGAACGCCCGCAGCCCCCAGACCTACCTCGCCTAGCGAGCCCCCGCCACCACCTTCTGCCGACCCACGCATGCCTGTAGCTACCGCGTGAAGCCTCAGCGTAGAGGAAAAACCCCCCCGCGGCGCCTAGCGAACCGCGGGACACCCGGAGCCGCTCCCCACTGACCCCCGGCCGTCTGTAAAGACTGCGCCGACCCTTAAAAATCGGGAAAAACCGCCGAAAGCCGCCGCGAACCCACAGAGAACCTGTTGCCGCTTTTGCCGCCGCTTCGCCGCCGCCGCGCCGAGAAGGACCCCGCGCCGCCGCCGGAGCCGACCCGCCGCCGCCGCGCCGCCACAGCCGCCGCGGAGAGCACAAGGACCCCGCGCCGCAGCGCCGCGAGAAGCCTTACCGCCGAACCGCCGCCGCAGCCGATAGCAGCCCCGCGCCGCGAGACGACCCAGCGCCAGCCGCGTGCCACCGCTGTTTGCAGCCGCCGCCGCTCAGCCGGGAAACCAGCCGACCAGAACCAGCAGCCGAACAAGATACATCTGCCACAGCCGCCGGACCAAGGTAACAAAACTCCGTCGCCTTGGAAACGCCACAACACATTGAAACACTTTTAAAACACAATTGC
>NW_020918863.1:0-343 GCF_003984885.1 Neopelma chrysocephalum | reverse complement strand
TCCCAGTCCATCCCAGTCCGTCCCGGTCCCTTCCCAGCAGCCGCCGCCGTTTCCCGGGTCCTGCCCCCCCCGCCCCCCCAGAGCTGCCGCCGGACGCCGCCCCCCCAAGATGCTGACGGGGGTCGGGGCTCCGTCTTTGGCTTCGTCTCCCTGGGCTGGGGCTCGGCCTCCGCCTGCGGGAGGAGCTGAGGGGGGTCCCCGGGGGTCGTGTGTCCCCCCCGGAGCGTGTGTGCCCCCCCGGGACCCCCATCCCGCTGTCACCCCCTTTTCTCTCCCCACGGAGCTCCTGCCCCAGCTCCCGCTCCCCCCTGGGAGGGGCTTTGGGAGCCCCCCTTTGCCTTGA
>NW_020918862.1:0-929 GCF_003984885.1 Neopelma chrysocephalum | reverse complement strand
GTTACCATGGAAACAATCATATACTCCATCGCTACGGTCGGTTACAATGGCAACCAGCATACGTTCCAATTGTTATGATCAGTCACCATGGCAAACATCATATCTCCCATTGCTACGGTCAGTTACTATGGCAACCATCGTACTTCCCACTGCTACAGGTAGTTTCCATGGCAAACAGCATTCATTCCCATTGCTACAGTCAGTTACCAGGGCAACCATCATAATTCCCACTGCTATGGTATGTTAATATGGTAACCAGAATACATTCCCGTTGCTATGGGCAGTTACCATGGCAGCCATCATATTTCCCACTGGTACAGTCGGTTACCATGGCAACCATCACACATTCCTGTTCCTACAGTCAGTTACCATGGCAACAATCACACATTTGCCTTGCTATGGTCAATTACCATGGCAACCATCAGAAATTCCCATTGCTGCAGTCGGTTACTATAGCAACTAGCATACTACCCACTGCTACAGTTGGTTATTATGGCAACCATCATACAGTCTCATTGCTACGGTCGGTTACCATGGCACCAATCATACATTCCCATCACTACAGTCAGTTACCATGGCAACCATAATACATTCCCATTACTACAGTCAGATACTGTGGCAACCAGCATAATTCCCACTGCTACCGTCAGTTACCATGGCAACCAGCATACATTCCTGTTGCTACGGTCAGTTACCATGGCAACCACCATACATTCCCATTGCTATGGTCAGTTAACATGGCAACCATCACACATTGCCATTGCTACTGTCAGTTACCATGGCAACCATTATACAGTCCCATTGCTATGGTCAGTTACCATGGCAACCACCATACATTCCTAGCTGTATGGACAGTTACTATGGCAACCTCTTGGTTCCTCCTGGAGACAAGCAGATGCAGATGACTTGGGGCTGCAGCTCCTCCTGCC
>NW_020918861.1:1968-3899 GCF_003984885.1 Neopelma chrysocephalum | reverse complement strand
CGTGACAACACAAACCCTGTGACACAAAAAACCCTAAGGACACAAAACATGGATGAGACAAAGGATGTGACACAGACTGGAACTGTTCTGCCCTGCACACATGAATCCAATGATACAAAGTAAGCCCTTCCTTTGATTCAGCCAAATAACCTGTTATAGGATACCCATTGCACTGTACTGATTTCAGAAATCCCTCTGGGCGATGCACATGCTTGGACCGACTCCCCACCCCTCTCTGGGTCTTTGCCCTGCACTTATCTTTCTGAGAGCCGGGGATGTGAATCCATCTTTGATGCAAAGGAGGGGCACCTGGGCTGGCTCAGAGGTTCCTGCCGTCGTGAGATCACTCGGAGTCAACTACGAGAAAGAAAACCAGACACAATGTCTGAGTAGTGTGGCACATGGCCCCAGCCCCAAAGATCCCCCTACTCACTGTCACTAAGGCAGGTCCTCGGGTTGCTGGCTCTGACTGGAGGCACACGCTGTGGCTGTCATCTTCTGGGATACCTGAGTGAGTGAGAGACAAAATTAGAGGGCATTTGTAAAGCTTCAGTGGATCCCCTCACCGTCCCCTGAGCTGAGAGGTTCTTGGGCCACTGGCTCCAACCTGAGTCGAAGGCTGCTGCTGTCACCGTGTGCTGTACCTGGGTGAGGGAGAAAATAAGTTACATGGTGTTTCTGAAAGTAAGGGAGACCCCAGCACCTCCTCACTACCTCCCTGACTCCATCTGAATGCTCCTCCTTTGCCAAACGCAGGCCAGAGGGCACCTGGGACCAGAAAAGGTCGAGCCCTAATTGGTGAGCCTCGTAGTACTGGGAGACTACTCACAAGGACAGCTGAAGACCATCAAACCTAATGGCAGGTGGCTCCGGCCCTCTGAGGCTGCACACATTCTCTGCAAAGTAAAAAAGCCAAAGGCAAATGTACATACTGAGATACTGCCTGAAAGGATGGCTTTCCTGGGGTACCTCCTACCTACCTCTCCTCCACAGTGACCTCTTACCAGCAGGGTCCCTGAAGCACTGGACTGTCTGTGAGAAGGTGGCAGACCCCCTGGAAAACACAAGAAGCAAAGCATGTGCACACATTCACCACAACACCTGTAAAAGACCAGCTAGTTCTGGCCTGGAGTCGATGCTCACCTTGCTCACCGGTACTCACCCGGATCACCTCCCCTCCAGTGCCTAGAGCCTCCTGGGCTCAGGGCTCTGCATCTGAAAACAAAGAAAAAACAAAGCAGAACAAGAACATCCTTAACACATCAAGTAAACGTGGGGCCAAAAGCCACAGCTTTGTGCTGACATCAGGTGATGACCCACCTTCTCACTCTGCTCCTCTGGCCTCTGTTCTGTTCAGCTCTGCTTTACACCCTGTCCCTCTGGCATGGTAAAGAAACCCTAACCAAAGTCACCCAGATAGATGGGGACAGCTGAAAGAGTCTCCCTTCTCTTTAGGCAAACCACCCAGGGTCACTGCCTGTAGCCAAAGACTGCAGCTGTAATTGCATGGAATATCTGGGTGAATGAGAGGAAAACTCAAGTGGCACATCTGAAAAGTCAGTGGGTGCCTTCACAGGCATTTAGGGGGCTCCTGGACACTGCTTTCCACCCACGCTGCCTTCAAAACACCCCGGGCAATTCCTAAGCTGGCACCCCAGCCCTCACTCCATCTCTGGGCTGTAAACCCCCACTGACTACTTGGAAACCTGGCTGTCTGTGGTCATCTTCAACACAGAGGAGCTTCACCTTGGGACTGGATAACACATGTGAAAAAATGCCAAGCTGCAGTTAAGATGATCAGGAGATCCCAAAAGATGCAAGGCTCCTAAGGAAAAGAAAAAAACATAACAAGTTACAAAAGCACCTCACCAACACAGCACACAGAATTATTAAATTTAAAACCCCTGCATTTGAGTGTAATCCTCTTCATT
>NW_020918861.1:0-1868 GCF_003984885.1 Neopelma chrysocephalum | reverse complement strand
AATTATTAAATTTAAAACCCCTGCATTTGAGTGTAATCCTCTTCATTGCCATATCCAGCTCTGCTTCTTTGGATGCCAAAGCTGATGCTTCAATAAAGCAGGAATAGCTTGAGAAGTCCCATTCAATGAAAGAACAGGAGAGCTCTTATCCCATTGAAGCTTGGCTGCTGGATGACTCCCCTTAGCAAAGGCTGGGGTTAATATACCCCTGACCGGGCCCACCTCCCTTCCCACGAGGCCCCGGGGAAAGGGGGGAGCCCAATCCCAGAGGGTATAAAAGCTCTGGGAGCAGCAGTATATGGTTTGCATCTCACTTATAATCAAGGTGGGTGAAGAGCCTGATGGAGAAGAGGACTCTTAATGAGAACAGGTATGATGTTTAGTATTGGTTTTAGTATTGGAATTTGTATTTGGGATTGTAATTTGTAAGAAAATTAGGGCCATTTCCCCCGGAAAGAAAGCCTAGAGCTTTTGGGTGTCAGGTACAGGTAGCAAAACTTTCTGTTCGCGTGGAAAGGGTTTTGTTAGCTTGCCGGAGCCCTGCCCTGACACTGCACCTGACTCACAAAGGCTAGAGCCTTTCTTTCCTGCGGGAAAGGGTGTCGGTTGCTTTGGGAGCCCAGCAACGAAACAGTAGGTCTAACTCCCTAAATTAACATGGATGAAGTCCTCTCCCCGCACAGCTCCTCCGCTCGTAGAGGGCAGGAATCCCCAGTTGAAGCGGCGCAGGCTGGAGCGGCGCGGGCTGGAGAAGCGCGGCGGGGGCTGGAGCGGCGGGGGCTGGAGAAGCGCGCCGGGGAGTGGAGCAGCGGGGGCTGGAGCGGCTCGGTGCGGGCTGGGGCAGCGCGGCGTGGCCGCGTCCTACCTGCGGGAGCTGCGGGACAAGGGTGAGCCTGGCGGTACCGGAACGAGGTGCGGGGGGGCCCGGAGGGAGCCCCGGGGATGCGGGGACCCTCCCGCGGTGCTGGGCTGAGCCCCCGGGGCTCCCGGGGTGCTTCGCGATGGGGGATGTGGAGTGAGGTATGACGGGAATCAGGAAGTGCTTCCGCGGACCCGCGCCCAGTTCGGTGGCTGTGCCGAGGTTTGAACCGGGAAAGAGCCGCTGTCCTGCAGTGAGGACCGGGGGAAATGGCCTTACCGAGAGACTGGGGAGATTCGGATTAGAGATTAGGAAAAAATTGGGTGGTCACGCATTGGAATGGGTAGCCCCGGGAGGTGGTGGAGTCACCGTTGCTGTAGGTGTTTCAGAGGTGTCCGGGTCTGGTGCTGGGTGACAGTTTAGGGGTTACAGTGGCAGTGTTTGGTAATAGTTAGACTGTGATACCGAAAAACCCGGTCTGAAAGACTACTCAGACACTTTTGTATCTTTAAACAGCAAGGTATTTCTTTATTCGATGTTGGGAACAAGGGCTGAACCTCAGGCTACGAGGTGCAGTTTATGGGCCAGCCTGACACTCCACGGGCAGCAAAAGCTCTGTCCTAGCACCTTTTATCTAGGAGGAATCTTCATCAGTATTCAATTTTGGGACTTGGACTGGCAATTTCAGCTCAAAGCTCCAAAAAGCAAACTACAGCATTTTCTCCCAGATAAGACAGCCTCTATCTTTTGATTGTTAGGTGCAGTTAGTGGGCCAGCCTGGGCACTCCACGGGCAGCAAGAGCTTTCTGGGGTGGCACCTTTGGTCAGGGAGGAATCATCATCCGTATTCAATTTTGGGAGCTGGACTTCCAATTTTGGCTCTAGGATTCCTGCAAGGTAACCTCAGCCCTTTTTCCCCAGAAAGAAAACTCTGACCTTCACGGTTTCAGGTGCAGTTGTGAGCCAGCCTGGGCACTCCGTGGGCAGCAAGAGCTTTCTGTGGTGGCAC
>NW_020918860.1:0-2007 GCF_003984885.1 Neopelma chrysocephalum | reverse complement strand
CCAAAAACCCCAACTGGGATTAACTGGGCGGGGGGGAGGGGCGGGGGTGGGGCTTCGGCCGGGCCCCTCATTTGCATAACGGGGGCTGATTAATTGGCGTTAATTGAGCAGAAATACCGGTACCAAGATGAGGACAGTCCCCCCCTGGAGCAGAGCCCCGCCCACCTGCCCAGCCAGGTAAGGACACGCCCACCGGGGCTCCGTGACGTCACGGGCCATCCCGATGACGTCATCGGGGTTGCAATGACGTCACGGGGGTCGTGGCAGGGCTTGGCCACGCCCCCCTGGGAGGGGAGTGATGACATCACAGGAGGGGAGTGAGGTGATGTCAGAGGGGTCATGATGATGTCATAGGGGTTGGGATGACGTCATAGGTGTATTGGTGACATCACGGGGTGATGATGTCATTGATGATGTCACGGAGTGCTGATGACGTCACCGGTGGTCGTGGTGATGTCACGGGGGTCACGGTGACGTCACAGCTGTCCCGATGACGTCACGGGATTGCGATGACGTCACAGGGGTCACAGTGACGTCATAGGTGTCGGGTGACCTGACGGGTCGGTGATGACGTCACTGGGATCGCAGTGATGTCACGGGCTTGCGATGACGTCACAGGGGTCGTAATGACGTCACAGGCATCAGGCGACGTGACAGGGCAGTGATGACGTCACAGGGGTCACGGTGATGTCATCGGGGTCCTGGCGATATCACGGGACAGTGATGACGTCACAGGAGCCGTGGTGACGTCGTGGCAGTTGCGATGACGTCATAGGGTGTCCGGTGACGTCACAGGGGAGGGCGGCAATGTAACGGGCTGTCCTGGTGACGTCACAACCGGTCTGGTGACGTCACAGGCAGTGGTGATGTCACAGGGAACGTGGCAACGTCACGGGTTGTTGTGACGTCACAGGGGTCATAATGACATCATAGAGCAGTGATGACATCATAGGGGATGTCACAGGATTGTGATGACATCATAGACATCCCAGGACAATGATGACATCAGTGCTGACGTCATTGATCACGTCACAGATGACGTCACAGTGTAGTTATGGCGTCATGGCGGTTATGATGACGTCATAGGGGTTACGGTGACGTCACCGCCATCCTGGGCTTGTGATGACATCACAGGGGCTCTCGGTGATGTCACGGGTGTCCTGATGACGTCACAGGACAGTGATGACATCACACGTGATATCACGGGGTGATGATGTCACGAGGGCTGTGATGACATCATCCGGAAGTCGTTGTGATGTCATAGATGCCATTGGTGATGTCACACGCAGACTGCGATGACATCACCACATCTCGATGACGTCATCAATGATATTACCATGTCACATGACCCTTGTGATGTCATAATGATTTCAGGGGGGTTTGGGGGGGATTTGGGAGGGTTTTTTGGGGGTCCCTGACCCCCCCTTGACCCCTCCCCTCCCCCCCCCAGGCCAACTCTCCCCCCGTCATCGTCAACACCGACACCCTGGAGGCCCCGGCCTACGTGAGTGACCCCCAAAAACCACCTGGGAACCCCAAAATACACCTGGGAACCCCAAAACACACCTGGGAACCCCAAAATACACCCAAAATTCACCTGGGAACCCCAAAATACACCCTGGGAACCTCAAAATGCACCTGGGAACCTCAAAATACACCCAAAATGCACCTGGGAACCCCAAAATCCTCCCTGCGACACCCAAAATACACCCTGAGAACCCCAAAAACACACCTGGGAACCCCAAAACCCACCTGGGAACCCCAAAATACACCTGGAATCCCCAGATTGCACCCCAGGACACCCAAAATACACCTGGGAACCCCGAAATACAGCCTGGGAACCCCAAAATAGACCCAAAATGCACCTGGGAACCCTAAAATACACTCCAGGACCCCCAAAATCCACCCTGGGAACCCCAAAATATACCTGGGACCCTCAAAATTCACCCTGGGAACCCCGAAATCCACCCTGGGAACCTCAAAATACACCTGGGAACCCCAAAGTCC
>NW_020918859.1:0-1377 GCF_003984885.1 Neopelma chrysocephalum | reverse complement strand
TTCCCACCCCCAGAATGGAATCTGGAGGCAGCAGGATGTGCACAGTGCTCCCATTTCCTACAGTGCAAAGGGGCTGCAGGGAATGATTCCCCTGCTCTTGCAAATCTGCCAAAACCTGCAGGGCACAGAAGGGGGAGCTTCAGGAATTTGCTGGCCTTGGGAGCGGAGCTAACAGGGTATTGAGAGGAGCATATCCCTCAAATACCATCTCTGTGCATACACAATAACTGTCTGGACAGACAGATAAAGCAATAATCAGATATGTTCTGTATCATATATAAGGCACATATTCTATAGAATTCATCCTTAGGTGTTGTATGATAGATCTATAATATATTACAAATAATAAGCAATAATAAGGCAAGTGTCCTCCTTAGGGACACACACTTCAGAAGGGAACTTGCACTTGACCCCCCCCCCTCTTCAACTTCGAGCCACACGGTGCCACAGAGGGGGACAGAGCTCCTGTGGAACATTCTGTTCCATTGACACAGAGCAAGGAATCAACCCAAAGTATTGCCTGGGTTTGTTCCCTGGGGGTCTCTGCAGCAGCAAGCCCAGCCCCACACTGACTGCTCTGGGCTGTGCAGGCATTTGTGCTTCTGCCTGTCTCACACACACACACAAAAGTCTGGTGTAGTGCTGCCCTCAGGAAACCCCCCCCAACCCTGATCCAGCTAAACCCATGGAATTTGTCTTTGTTTCCCTTGGGTTCAGGGTCAGGCTGTGCCTGTGTCCAGCCCAGAGGCTCAGAAAAGCATTTCTCCCGTCCCACTGCAATCTACTGCTGCAGACAGGACCCAGGCACTGGTGGCACTGGGAGTGAACAGCAGAGTGTTTCCAGGGGCTCTCTGAAGGAACACAAGTGTCCAAAGAAACCAGCACAAGTGTCCACAGAAGTCCCAGTCCTTCATCCCTGAATAAGCTCGTTCAGCCCAGGAAAAACTGTCTAAGTTTTATTTCCATGGAAGGAGGTTTTTCCCACTTTAACACCAGTTTGGTTCCAAACCAGTTTCTTCATTTCCTCCTCCCAATTTCCCTGAAGGACACTGACAGGGACCATGGACACTGACAGGGATCACAGAGTTTGTCCCTTGGCCAAAGAGCTCCTGTTGTTTGGCAGCACAGGAGAGGTTAATTATAGCCCAGGTTCCAATCCCAGGGCGCCCCTTGAAGAAGAGCTTGAAACCAAACTGCTTTCCTATTGGGGGGTTAAATTCAGTCCCCATCGTGTAGTCGTGAAAGAAGTTGCCAGTGAATTTGCCAGAAAGCATAAAAAATAGAAGAGCTCACAGTTATACACAAATACAGGTAATTACTGTTCTGACCGCACATTCCAGATTAATTTGGTGCAGTGATATTAAAAATCATAAACCC
>NW_020918858.1:0-686 GCF_003984885.1 Neopelma chrysocephalum | reverse complement strand
TCCTTGAAGAGTTAAAAGTCCTCTTTCTTTCCAAATTGCTCCATGAGCATGAACTATGCCAAAGGCATATTTGGAGTCAGTCCAGGTGTGAATTTGTTTTCCTTCTGCCAATCCTAAATCTTGAATTTGTGAATCCGAAAAATCGGGTATAAAGAACTGCCCAGAGAGCTTTGATCTTTTGAGCAGCAAAGGTATTTATTAGCAGCGCTGGGAGCAAGCCAGCCATTGCTGGAAAAACTTGCTCAAAGGCTTCACACAAAATCAGCAGTTTTTATACAATTTTCAGATGTGATTAAATGCATATTCAAGTGATTACAACATCTATTCATACATATTGATAACAGGCGGAGTATAGGCGGAGCTCAGGCGGAGCTTGGGGCGGCGCTTCTCTTGACCCTACATTCTGGGGGTACTTCCGGTCTTTCTCCCATGGGGAGGGGGTTTATTTTCATCTTCATCAGTTTGACCCTTCTTCCTTTCCATTGTTCTTGACCCGCTCACTCAAGCTTGGAGAAAGCCCTGGCTCCTGGCCTATTTCTCCTATTCAAATGTCTACTTTATCTTACTGCGTCCTAATTTATTGCCTCTAGGCCTATTACATGTACCTCTAACATTCTGTTAAGTTTTGGTGCAGTAAGTAGAACAGAACAAGCACAGATCGTTTTGGATGTAAGTAACTTGTTAGC
>NW_020918857.1:959-3219 GCF_003984885.1 Neopelma chrysocephalum | reverse complement strand
AGGGTCAGTCTCCTCCTCTGGGGAAAACGGGCCGTTGTTCGCGGGCCGGTGCGCCAGCTGTCCAGGGGCTATAATTGCATACGGTCGAGGATTCCTCCCAGACAGAATGCGCCGGGGCCGGGATCCCCTTCTGCGCACGTAGAGCCGAGCGAGGTGCACAAAGTGCAGGCGAGAGCCGGAGGTTCAGGCCCCTCCTTCTGAGCAAAAAGGGCCATCGTTCGTGGGGCAGGCGTCCTGACGTCCCGGGGCCGGTCGAGGGCAAAAATCTGATTCAGTCGGGCATTCCTACCAGACCGTAGGCGCGGGGCCCGGGAACCCCGTCTGTGCGCGTAGAGCCGAGCGAGGCGTACAAAGGGCAGGCGAGAGCTGGAGGATCAGGCCCCTCCTTCTGGGCAAAAAGGGCCTTCGTACGCGGGTCCGCACGCCGGCCGGCCCGGGGCCGACCGAGGGCCCAATTCGTATACGGTCGAGGATTCCTCCCAACTGGAGGCGCCAGGGCAGGGAGCCCCGACTGCGAGCCAAGATACGAGCGAGGCGCACAAAGGGCAGGTGAAAGCCGAAGGGTCAGGCCCCTCCTTCTGGGTTAAAAGGGCCGTCGTTCGCGGACCGGCGTGCCGGTCGGGGTCTAAAATCGGATACGGTCGAGTATTCCTCCCAGACTGGAGGCGAGGGGGCCGGGATCCCCAGCTGCGCGCGAAGAGCTGAGCGAGGCGCACAAAGGGCAGGTGGGAGTCGGACGGTCAGGTTCCTCCTTCTGGGAAAAAAGGGCCGTCGTTTGAGGGCGGTGTGCCAGCCCTGGCTGTGCGCGTAGAGCCGAGTGAGGCACACAAAGGGCAGGCGAGAGTCGCAGGGTCAGGTCCCTCCTTCTGGGCAAAACGGGCCGTCGTTCGCAGGCCGGTGTGCCAGCCGTCCGTGGGCTATAATTGCATACGGTCGGGGATTCCTCCCAGACAGGAGGCGCCGGGGCCGGGAGCCCCGTATGGGTGCATAGAGTTGAGCGAGGTGCACAAAGGGCAGGCGAGAGCCGGAGGGTCAGGCCCCTCCTTCTGGGCATAAAGGGCCATCGTTCGATGGCTGGCGCGCCGTCCTGGGTCTGAAATCGGATATGGTCGAGCTTTCCTCCCAGACCGGAAGCGAGGGAGCCAGGATCCTGAGCTGGGCGCGTAGAGCCGAGCGAGTTGCACAAAGGGCAGGCAAGAGCCGGAGCGTCAGGTCCCTCCTTCTGGGCAAAAAGGGCCATCGTTCGCAGGCAGACGTCCTGGCGTCCCGGGGCCGGCTGAGGGCCAAAATCGGATACGGTCGAGGATTTCTCCCAGACCAGAGGCGCTGGGCGCTGGGAGCCCCGTCTGTGCGCGTACAGCCAAGCGAGGCACACAAAGGGCAGGCAAGAGCCGTTGGGCCAGGCCCCTCCTTCTGGGCAAAAAAGGCCGTCGTTCGAGGACAGGCGCCTTGGGCTGCACGGAGCTCGCCAGGGTCCAAAATCAGATACGGTCGAGGATTCCTCCCAGACCGGAGGCACCGGGGCCGGGAGCCCCATCTG
Organism: Neopelma chrysocephalum; assembly: GCF_003984885.1. NCBI lineage: Eukaryota > Metazoa > Chordata > Aves > Passeriformes > Pipridae > Neopelma > Neopelma chrysocephalum. The sequence goes on along the minus strand of NW_020918857.1, from coordinate 1,679 downwards.
CACGCGTAGAGCCGAGCGAGGTGCACAAAGGGCAGGCGAGAGCCGGAGGGTCAGGTCCCTCCTTCTGGGCAAAAAGGGCCGTCGTTCGCAAGCCGGCGCAGCTGCGGGCCCGCGGTGGTCCGGGGGCCAAAATTGGATACGGTTGAGTATTCCTTCCAGACCGGAGGCGCCGGGGCCGGGACCCACGGCTGTGCTCGTAGAGCTGAGCGAGGCACACAAAGGGCAAGCGAGAGCCAGAGGGTCAGGTCCCTCCTTCTGGGCAAAAATGGTCGTCGTTCGCTGGCCGGTCTGCCGGCGGTCCTGGAGCCGGCCTGAGGCCAAAATCGGATACGGTCGAGGATTCCTCCCAGACCAGAGACACCGGGGCCGGGAGCCCCGGCTGCGCGAGTAGCGCTTAGCGAGGCTCACAATGTGCTGGGTTAGGGTTAGGGGTAGGGTTAGTGTTAGGGTTAGGGTTAGGCTTCGGTTTAGGTTTAGGGTTAGGGCTCGCGTTAGGGTTTGGGTTTAGGCTTAGACTTAGGGTTAGGGTTAGGTTTAGGATTAGGGTTAGGCTTAGCGTTCGGGTTAGGCTTAGGGTTCAGGTTAGGGTTCGGGTTCTGGTTCGGGTTAGGGTTCGGGTTAGGCTTAGTGTTTGGGTTAGGCTTAGGCTTAGGGTTAGGCTTAGCGTTCGGGTTAGGCTTAGGGTTCGGGTTAGGGTTCGGGTTCAGGTTCGGGTTAGGG
>NW_020918856.1:0-1590 GCF_003984885.1 Neopelma chrysocephalum | reverse complement strand
GGAAATGAAGAGACTCCAATTGAGGAAGTATGGAGAAAGGAAAAATAACAGCCCTTTATTAAAGGATATCTGTGAACTGGCAGAACAACAAAAGAACACAAACCCAACCAAACAATGATCCTGTCGCCAAAAATGCCCAAAGGAAAGAGTTGGGAACTTTCTGCCTTTTGTCGCAATTGTAATCACAGCCAGCAGGGGGCGCTGTTGGTCCGGCCGTGGTAGGAGGGAAAAGGGAAAAGGGGAAAAAGGGTAAAAAAGGGGTTCTTCCCACGAAACTCCCGCTGTCTGTGTCTGGCTGTGGCCGGGAATTCCCCCTTTTGGCCGATGAACTCACGCCACTGCCAACACAGGAGCGGAGGAGGGAAAGGGCGACCTCCTGCCCAAAAGGTTCCTCTGTAGGGGGGTCAAACCTCTCCCATGAAGTCCGAGCAGGTCCGGGCTGGGGGCAGAACAGGACGCAGGAAACGAAGGCAAACGGGAACCAGCAAACAGCCAGATGAGCAGGCCCAGAACAAAACCACCTCAGAACCTCTCCAACACACACCTTGCCTGAGCTAAGGCCAAAGGGAAGTGCCTTGCCCTTTGCCCAGGAGAAAGCAAAAAACTCCACATCCCCCCAGTCTTCTGAGGGCTCCCAACCTGCAGTGTGGGCTGGGCCAGTTCTTTTGTGTGTGTGAGTCACCCAAGGCAAAGCACCTCCCCCATTCAACATCTTTCTTTTCCAGTGGGGCAGGGGAAAGAAAAATTCCTGCTTGGTTTTTTAGAACAAGTAAAGCTATGACAGGGATCCCCTCCCCCCTGCCCTCACTGCCCCCCAATAACAGGGACTGGGGAGAGCTGGGAAGCTTTACTGGGAACACTGGGAGCAGCCAGCTGATGTCAGAATAAAAGCAGGGGCGGAGGGGACACACGACCCCCCAAACTCAGCGTGGAGAGGGACTGGGGGGTCCCGGCTGGGCCCGAGGCCACGGGGAGGGGCTGCGGCCGCCGGTGGCTCAGGAGCTCTGTGGGGAGAGAAAAGGGGGTGACAGTGGGTTGGAGGGGCAGGGAGGGCACACAAGCTCTGGGGTGGGGACACGACCCCCGGGGACCCCCCTTTACCTTCTCCCGCAGGTAGAAGCCGAGCCCCAGCGCCAGGAAGACCGAGCCCAAGACGAAGCCCCCGACCCCCCCCCAGGATCTTGCTGCGGACGGTGTCCGGTGGCATCTCTGGGGGGTGCCGGGGGGGGTCAACACCCCCTAAACCTCCCAAAGACCCCACAAACCCCATCCCAGTCTCTCCCAGCCCACCCAGGTGTCCCTGAAGCCTCCTGCCAGTTCCTTCCCAGCCCCTTTCTGGATCCCACCAAGCCCCTCCCAGACCCTTTAGGACCCTCCCACCCCCCTCCCATCACCCCCAGGACACCCCTGAGCCCCTCCCAGTCCCTTCCCAGACCCCCCACAACTTCTCAGGACCCCTTCCAGTCAACTCAAGCCCCACCAGCCTCCCTCCCCTCCCAACCAGGCTCCCCCAAACTCACTCCCATCACCCCCAGCACCCACTAAACTCCCTCCCAGTGGCCCCCAGTGTCCCCCTTTCCCCCCCGGCCC
>NW_020918855.1:0-6021 GCF_003984885.1 Neopelma chrysocephalum | reverse complement strand
CTGCCCGGGGGGCTTGGGAGGGACCCCCAGCCCGTGTGCCCCACACTCAGCTGGCAGGGAGAGAGCCAAGGGACAGGGCCACGGGCAGGGCAGAGCTGCCCAGGGCCGGGGTCAGCTGGGGGTATTGGTACCAGCCAGTGCTGGGGCCAAGCAGAGCACGAGGCCTCTTGCAGAGCCCTGGAGCAGCCTCCCACTTGCCAGCCCTGCCCTGTTGGGGTGACACTGTCCCCTCCCTACAGGACACTGCCCCAGAAATTTTTGGAGGGGCTTTTTTGTCTATTCCTGGTTGCTGATTGATGTTGGGGACCTGATGGACCCTCTGCAATCCCATCCCTGGGGCACAATCTCCTCTCCAGAGCTTGACTTCTTGCAGCCTTTGCAGGGAAATCTGTGCTGGCAGCTGCATCCTGAGCCCGAGGGCAGTTTGTATTCCCGAGTGCTGATCCATCCTGGGGACCCAAGGGATCCTCTGCCATTCCATCCATGCAGCAGGAGTCACCCTCCTGCCCTTGACTCCCTGCAGAGGAACAAGTGCCATCTCTCTGTTTGGGAGAAGCCAGATGCTGCCCCTGGGCCATCAGAAGTGGTGCTGAAGCCTCTTTCAGCCCAGCCCTGGGTGCAGTTTTCTCATCCCCTCAGCGAGTGCCCGCTCCCCCAGCCGGCACTGACCAACCAGGGTGTTTGGCACACGTGGTTTGGTGGTTTGGAGAAACAGCCTCGGACTGGCAGGGGGCCAGAGAACCTCTAGGAACAGCCCTGGCGAGGTGCCTGCACTGGCAGGGGGTCAGGGGATCGCTGCTCCACGAACCGGCTGGAGCTCTGGGTGAGCCTGAGCTGAAGGGCCTGTGACCTGTGGATGAGTCCAGGATGGAGCAGAGACCCCTCTGCAGCCTGGGAGGAGCCCACACCGGAGCAGGGGATGCCCAAAGGAGGTTGAGAGCCCATGGGAAGCCCCTGCAGAGCTGAGGGAGCAAAGCCCTGGTTTCCAGGGCTGCCCCCCCACCCCAGTTTGGTTTTGGGAAAGTTTTTTTGGTCTAATCTTCATATTTTGGAGTATTTTGTAGCCGAATCTCAACTTTTTGCAGTTTGAGGGGGCAAGGGTCTTTCTGCTTTTTTTGAGGGGTTTTTACCTGAATGTCGATGGTTTGGGTTTTTCTGGGCTGAATCTTGGTGTTTTGGAGGTTTTTATGGTCACAGGATGCCCGGTGAGTTCTAGACATGGACTTGGGCAGGAGGAACCCTCAAGCCAACATGCTCAGCCCTTGTTTTTCTCCCCATCAGGATTTGTCCTTCCCAAAGCTTGGCGGATGGAGGAGGAGGCTGCGAGGAAGAGGAAGATGCCTTGGGCCCCCCAGGCAGGTGAGGAGGAAGTCAGTGGCCCTTTGTTTTGGTGTTGTGCTGGCTCTGGCAGCCGAGCATGGCCCCCGGCTGCAGGACAACCCCGCTGCCGCCGCCGTCCTGCCGGGGCCGGAGTTGGGGGGATGTCCTTGGCCTTCCCTGTGGGCCGGAGGCAAATCCCCTCCCTGTCCTTCTTGCTTCCTGCCCCAGGCCCCGAGCTGAGGACGGAGAGCCCGGAGGACAAATCCCCCCGGCAGACCCTGGTGGGAGAGGCCGTTTTGAAGGGCTCCACGGCACAGGAAGGCAACAGGGAGGAAAAGGGCCGGAGATCCCCCCACAGGAGGGGCTCCAAAGCCAGCCCAGGGTGCTCTGAGGAGGAAAGACCCAGCCTGTGCCAGGAAAGCAGCTGGAGCTTGAGGGGGAGCTTGGACCTGGTGGTCCCTGAGCAGCCTCCCAGCAGGCAGAAGCCCTTCAGGTGCTTGGAATGTGGGAAGAGCTTCAGGAAGAGCACCAACCTCCTCAGCCACCAGCACATCCACACTGGGGAACGGCCGTACACGTGTGGGGAATGTGGGAAGAGCTTCAGGACCAACTCCACCCTGATCCAGCACCGTCGCATCCACACTGGGGAACGGCCCTATTCGTGTGGCGAATGTGGGAAGAGCTTCAGGCAGAGCTCCCACCTGATCCAACACCAGCAAATCCACACTGGGAAACGACCCGGGAAAGGGGTGGGAGAGGAGGGCTATAGGGAGGGGGGAGAGCAGGAGGGGTGTTGCCATGGCGGCCGGAGCTCGAGCCATAGCTCCAAGCTGGTGGTCCCTGAGCAGCCTCCCAGCAGGCAAAAACCCTTTAGGTGCTTGGAATGTGAGAAGAGCTTCAGGACAAGCTCCCACCTGATCCGACACCAGCACATACACACCAGAGAATGGCCCTACACGTACAGGGAATGTGGAAAAAGCTTCAGTAACAGCTCCAACCTTCTCACCCACCAGCACATCCACAGTGGAGAACAGCTCTACATATGTGGGGAATGTGGGAAGAGCTTCAACCGAAACTCCAAGCTGATCCGACACCAGCGCATCCACACTGGGGAACGTCCCTACATGTGTGGGGAATGTGGGAAGAGCTTCAGTGACAGCTCCACCCTCCGCACCCACCAGTACATACACACTGGGGAACGGCCCTACACGTGTGGGGAATGTGGCGAGGGCTTCAAGAAAAGCTCCAATCTGATCCAACACCAGGCCATCCACACTGGGGAACGTCGCTACACGTGTGGGGAATGTGGGAAGAGCTTCAGGGACAGCTCCACCCTCCGCACCCACCAGTACCTACACACTGGGGAACGGCCCTATACATGCGGGCAATGTGGGAAGAGCTTCACGAAGAGCTCTCACCTCCTCATCCACCAGCGCATCCACACTGGGGAACGGCCCTACAAGTGCTTGGAATGTGGGAAGAGGTTTCAGCAAAGCGCACATCTCCTCCTGCATGAGCGGACACACACGGATGAGAGGCCCTTCCGCTGCACCGACTGCGGGAAGGGCTTCAAGCACAACTCCGCCCTCGTCAGGCACCGGCGCATCCACACCGGGGAGAGGCCCTACAAGTGTGGGGAGTGTGGGAAGAGCTTCACCCGCAGCTCTTACTTGACCTCACACCAACAGACCCACAAGTAAGGGAAAGCCCTACGAGTGCCCCAACTGCGGAAGAGCCTCGGCTGCTGCTTCCACCCCGAATGAAGCCCCTGATGGTGAGGCAACCCCTGGAGTCCAGTGACTGTCAGTCCATCCCTTTCGACCACAAAGGGCCAGTCCCCTTTCCCAGGAGCAGATTCTTCCAACAGAACCCTTCTTGGGGGTGTGTGTGGAGATTCCTGCCTTGGCTGAGAAGCCCCCCCAAGGGCAGTTCTGGAGGTTGAGAGCAGAGATCTCCCCAGGAGCTTTGGTCTGGGGGAGTTCCATCCATCTTTAATTAAGAATTAGTGCTTTTGTGCCAGCTTGAGTAGAATTGCTTCAAGAATTGCTTTAGTGTAGAGCACTGTCCTATCTTATGCTGTACTGCTGGTAGTTTTAGTGTGTATACTGTACAATAAATGTGATGAAGATCTTTTGTCTGATCATTTGTAACCCTAAATAATTCATTTCTATCAATAGATCTAATTTGCCATCATTAAAACCTGGGGGACAAAAGTGGTTAAGTCACACCTCTTTAATTCCTCTTAACTGAAACTGTTGGTATAATGCAAGGCTGAGATTGGATCCAGCAGCCTCCAGCATCCCACAGTAAGGTTGGAGCTCAGGGAGCCACCCCCTTTTGCCAATCCCCCTGTGCCCAAAGACCCCCATGGGACCATCAGACCTGCCAGACCACCCTCTCTTTTCCACCCTTCTCCCAGTTCCTCTCACTTTCCCATTGTCCCATCAATCCCCATTTTCGTCCCTCGAACAGTTTTGGGGTCCCAACCCCCACTTTTTGCCCCCTCTCCTGTGGGCACTGAAGGAGAAAAGGAGGCTGCACACACAGAGTTCCATTGCAGGACTTGTCCGCCCATCCTTCCGGCATCCCCCTTTCATTGGGGTTCCTTTGGAAACAGTGCCTGGGGTTTGCCTTTTAGTCCACGAGAATTCCCAGCATTGCCCCAGAGCAGTGCCCTGATCCCACACATTCCCCTCCCCTCATGTGCTGGCTGTGTTCAGCCACCAGAGAAAAACACAGGCTCCCATGCAGAGCGTTCCAAGTGGTTTCCACTTTGGCAAACAGCACTCTCTGGATGGAAAACACCAGTCAAGGCCAAAACACTCCTTGTTGATCCTGATTACCTGAATGCAGCTGCTGCTGCCTTAACTTCTTCCCACAAAACTTCTCAGGGTTCCTTTGCTTCCAGGAGGCCCCACATGTCACAATGGCCCCTTGATTCCATGAGCTTCCACAGTGTCCAAAGGTTCCTTTAGTTCCATGAGGCCCTGCAGTCCCCAAATGCCCTTTGGATTCTCGGAGATTTCCCACTGTCCCAGATTCCCTTGTGCTTCAGAAGTAGCTGCAGTGGGACAGTGGCCCCTTGGTTCCATGAGCTCTGCAGTGTTCCAGGAATCCTTGGGTTCCAGGAGAGCCTGCAGTTTCACAAGGACCACTTGAATGCAGGAGGTTCTGCAGGGTTCCAATGGCCCCTGGATTCTGGGAGGTTCAGAAATATGTCGGGGCTGAGAAAATTTGGATTGTTGAGGCTGGAGAAGAGAAGGCTTTGGGGTGATCTAATTGTGGCCTTGCAGTGCCTGAAGGGAACCAACAAGAAAGATGGAGAGAGACTTTGGACAAGGGCCTGGAGGGACAGGACGAGGGACAGTGGCTTCACACGGACAGAGGGAAGGTTCCAGGAGACAGTAGCAAGGAATTCTTGACTCTGAGGGTGCTGAGATGCTCTTTAAGGCCCCTCCCAAGCCAAACATTCCATGATTGTGGGACTGGTGGGTGAGGTGGTGGTCGGAGCCATCTGGGGCACAGGGACCCAAAATGAGGGAGTTTTCCATTGTGGGGGAAGGAAGGAGGGGGCAGCAGAACTGACCCCTTGGACACCTGGCAGGCAGGCTTTGGCTGGAAGCTGCTGATGGGGAGCTGAGTGAAGCCCCCACAATGCAGGAGGAAATGGTCAGTGACCTGCTCTGCCAGTGAGACCCCCACAAGTGCCTGTGCCCACATGGGATGCAGCCAAGAGTCCTGAGGGAGCTGGAGAAAGAGCTGGCCAAGCCACTCTCACTCCTTCCCCAGCAGTGCTGCACAACTGCACAAGTCCCAGCTGACTGGCAACAAGCCAATGGGATGCCCATGCACAGGAAGGGCCAAAAGGAGGATGTGGGCAACTCCTGGCCTGTCCCATTGACCTCAGGACCAGGGAAGGCCATGGAGCAGGTTGTGGGCTCACAAGGTGACTGGCTTTAGTAATCTGCTGAATTTCTATCCTCATGTCAGTAATGACTGGAGTTTTCAAAATATTTGGGAATTGTATCCAAACTGTTCCATTTGGGCTACAGTTCAGGTAGGGAAGCAATTGTCTCAAAGCCAGCAAAAAGAAACAATCCTGAAGCAGAGATTGAGGTAACTCACCCCACAACCACAGGGGGTAGTTCTCTCTCTTTCACTTAACCCCTGGGGAGTGACCATGAAGAGCTGTCCCTGCTTCATGCCAGAAGCTCCACACACTTCAAGGAAGTCTGTGGAAGAATCTGACACATGAAAGTTGGGTGGGGCTTTTACAGTTATCAAGGGTTTGACTGCCAGACATATTTGCAGGCCAGGGAGCAGCTTCTCTGTCAAATCCTGCTTCAAAAAGCAGGATGTGTGTTTGAAGTTTCAGGAAGCATTTTGGGTTTAGCATAATTAAACATTAAACACAGCACCTTGGCACCAGCAGTAACTCACCACAGAGAGTGTGCATTGTTTGCATTCTCTGACCATTTTTCAGGTATTATCAGAGCAGAGCATCCTGCCAGAAATGGCCCCTTGATTCCATGAGGTTCCAAAACCTCTCAGGGTTCCTTTGGTTCCATGAGGCCCTGCAGTGTCACAATGGACCTTTTGTTCCATGAGGTTCCACAGTGTCTCTTGGATCCTTTGGTTCCTTTAGGCCCCGCAGCGTCACACTGGCCACTTGATCCCAGGATGTTCCAAAACATCCCAGGG